>NC_068361.1:86619112-86906905 GCF_020536995.1 Dreissena polymorpha | reverse complement strand
AGTTGGTATTCGTCTGAAATTGTTTGCAAAGGTAGTTTACATGCCAGCACACTCTGAACAGGTTCATTTTTTTTTTAATTAACTTGGAAACAGTAGCAATGTCAAACTGAATCATTGCTTCGTCATTACAACAATGATTACATTTATGTTTGCTTTAAATATGACGTTTATATGCATGCATATCTACCTGCAATCTTCACAACGTGTGGAAAACCTGTTAATTGTAGTTGTAGTTGAAGATTTTTAAGAAGAAGTAGAAAGTAAAATGGTAGTAAGACACGAGTGTTTATTAAATATGTGTGAATTAAAAAAACTTTCCCTGTGACGTTACCTCAACCACGTGTTTCTAAACTCTTGGATTGGCCCATAACATATTGTGTTGGGTGAAATTTTTAAAATTCTGACTTCAAGTTATTGTCTATATCAAAACAGGCAACGACATCCCTTTAAAACTTTTGTATTATCTATTGAGTATATAAATAAAGATTTGTAAATAAATATAGTAAAATGAACAGGTTTTCATTACAAAAGCTGTACTCCTATTCGAAAGATCTATGAATAAACTTTTATCTTTTATAGATTTTTTGCCAATCCGTAAATACCCGTGTATGTTATGAACGTTCCACTGCTTATAGTGTTTGACTTCATATGCAATGTGTGTACTGTCAGAGAGATGTGTCTATGGACGTTTTACATTTCATCAAATAAGATACTCACGGATTAAAAAGTGCATCGTAGAGTTGGTACAATTCATATTATTAAGATTTAGAGTATATGTATTTGGAAACAATAAAATAGATTTGTTTAAACCGTTTATGTGGACATACGATTGATAAAAACTAAACAGCAATCGACAGTTCACAATGTATTCCGGATGTGAGGTACAAATCAGGAAATAGGAAATAAATGAAATTTTAAACCGATATTATGAATAGAAAATACAAACATTCCCCACAAAATGATCTGCACATGTTGTCCTTCTTCTGCAACTGAAGTTAAAGCTGCAAGGACATTAACCCATTGTGTTCATCTTATCAAAGCTAGTGTTTGTGTAGAAAATGTGGTACAGGTTTGAGTGTAAAGTGAGCTGTTTACTAACGTATCTTACAAGAAATTCTACACAGATAGAACTGTTTGCCTTCAATCCTGGATGTTTCCAATCACGACCCACATCATAAGCTAATTTTCTCTATACATGAGTGCACACGTCTTCTTGTGTGAGTCTAACAAGGAATGGACCAAAACATAATTATAATAAATCTATATGGTATCAACGAAACATTGTATTATATTCTCAGGCAAACCACATTTAAAAAAAAACATATTAAAATATTTAATATGTTTCCGCCTAAATAAAATGCTTCATTTCATTTATTTCCATTTAATTTTTATTCACTTCATGTCTTGACATGTCCCCTTCCCGGTCACCAATATTTCACCAATATATCTACTGCAATGTATCCGTAGTAAATTGACGTATTTTTCATTTTGTATAGTTTCAATGTGTCAATACTTTCTGATAGTGTACATTAATTCTGATTTATTTTGCTTCTTAAAAAACTACACGTACTGAGTTGCACGTCTATCTTTAGCATATGGTTTGTTGCAACTCGCAAACGTTTCATGAGTTAAACTTGACAGATGGCAGCAACAAATTTCGCGCTATTATTAAAACAAGGGTTGTACATGGCTTACATGCATAGTAAATGTAGTAAATGCTAAACATTGTTGATGCGTTCGAAGGGACTTGAGGCAGCAAATATTACCACATGGCTATAAAAAAAGTTTTAATCAGTCTAATAAATGGACATGGTAAAATATACATTTACTGGAATTTCAAGCTACCGCCTAAAGTTTTCGAAGGTTATTGCTTTCAAAACTTACTAGCCATGATTATTAATTATTTATAATTGCTTACCATTTGCTTTTTATTTTTCATAAGTGATTATTTGTATTGTTATATTACGTGAATGGAAAAACTGTTATTACGTGTTAATCTATCTGCGGTAAACGATTACTTCATTGACCGACGTCAATCCAAAATAACGGGCCCCAATTAACCCCGCTCTCAGAAGCATTTTCTTAACCGACTGTACGATGTACAGCACATTTTGGCGACTAGGCAGTAACCTGAGAATTGTTCTCGTGACACATCTGTATCAGCATACATAACTCTAATCAGCGGATTATCTCGTACTACATGGGGCGTTTATGTCGATAACGTGTAGAAGTAAGTACCGTGTGCTCTTTTAAAGTAGGCAATACTGACACATGTATAGAGTTCCTCTGTGTCTTTGCGAATGCATCTATTGGCTGACCTGTCCCTTTGACCTTTAATGAGAGCTGTGTTACGCGATTTCAACGTTACACGTTATACTCAGTGAACTATTTCATGATACAAAAATGTAAACTATACTCTTCCGCGCCGCGAACTTTATATCGACTCGGATGCGCGGGTGCGGCAATATCAGGTTTTTACTTCATAACAAATTTGGCTTGCAAAACGTGGTATTAACCCTTTTTATTCGCTAGCGAAAAACTACACATACAAGTTTTAGAGTATATTTCGACGACTTGTGTATGTTTTTATTTCACAAATAATATATTTATAATATAATAATATATATTTGATGTGATTTCATGTGATAGGAAAAATAAATGTTTTCATTTGTTGTTTATGTATTTAATGAATCGTTGAAATAAATAAAACACATTCACAACGAGATATGCGTCATGTCTGCTTACTGCAGCAACTGTCGAAAAAAAGGAATCGTTGCAACAGCTAGTACGAATACCCATGTATTGTTTATAAACATGAAACCGTATCAGTTAATACTGATATTGATTTCTGCGATTTATTTCATGCAATTTTTATATATATATGGAACTGATTTTGTTGCTATATGTAATTGAAAATGATATTCATATTACATCTATTTTACTGAATTACATTGAAGCCAAAGTAAAACTTAAACCAGTTAAATAATTTACACATTTCCGAATAGTATGTCAATTATTATCATTTTACAATAACGGACAATACTGTACAGCGGAAATAGCACTCAACCAGTACCGATTTACTTGAATTTGGGCATGTTGGATTTGTTGGTTTTCATATATGTTCCATATCGTACCAATCTCTTTGACATATTTTGTTTATTGCTTATTATTATAGTATGGCAAAGTTAACATGCATGCGTGATTTTCATCCTGGCATATACATCAACGTCTCAAGTGCGTTTCAAAGGTCACTGCTGCAACAGTTCCCTCAACGGATAAATTCTTTCATACATAAAACACTGTCAAAATTCAAATGTAAACATCGAACGTGTACAAAGTTTATTTAGATCGACCATGTAGGTAAGTAGGCTGATCAATAGGTGTAACAGTTTTTAAAAAGGCATAACTAATTTCATCTTAAAGAAGACTCAAGTGGGGTTAAAGCTCTCCCACATTTTAGCGAACAAAGACTACAGTACCTTAATCAATTGTCAGCGTGCTAAATTGTGTAATAATGGAAAGTATAATTAACGCTCCATTCTAAATTATTTTAATATTTGTCCGCCACCTAGGTATCAGACAGAGAAATATATCTATGTTTATTAAAATTCAAGTGCTGCTTTGAGTAAATAAAACAGAGACCGGTATGTAAAACAATCATTTAATACATTGTCATCATTTATTAAAAACAAAATACGTGTACCATAAAAACCGTTTATATACATCAGAATCATATATAACAAAATAAGTTTGGAACGACATTTTTATAATCGAAGGCAAGTGTACATTTTATTAGAAAGCTGGGTTCATACCAATTAACTCTATTTGGAATGCAAACTGCGTTTCTTATAAGAACTTCAAACAAACTGAACATGTAACCGAATTGGTGGAGCCGCACTCTACTTTGTCTCAAACTTCCACAATTTGTTCGCACAATTTTTAACAGAAGTATGCAGGTGAACACTTTCACAATCTGATGCATATGTCTAAATGGCTCCATCTTTTAAGCAGCAATACTTTATGCGTTACACGTGCAAAAAAAAATAAGTCATTTTTTTAACAAACTTTCTCCTTTCAAATTAAATGTCCTGAGATTCAAACTCAAGTTTTAAAATATAATAATTAATTTACACAAATTACATTTGCAATCCTTTTAACCAATTTGATTATGTCTCCCAGTTTCTCAATTTATGGTAACAACATAATAATCAACCTAATGCTTTTGTATACTAATGGGCGCGTCTATTAAAAACGTCACACTTAAATAATATTTTTTGGATTTTGGAGAGGCAAAATCGACTTGTATTATTATTTTGAAACCAATTGTGTGCATACAAATTGACAAGCCTTTGTTTAAACATAGTAAGCAAAATCCCTGAATACTAACAAACAAATCCATGCATACCTAAATCCGTAATGATATAACACATTATTTATTGTTTGAATATCTGTGCAAGCATTTAAGGGTGGTGAAAGATAGTGTTTAATTTATTAGAGATTATGATCTTATATTTCATAATGGCATATGCAAATTATTTATTAATGTATATGATTTTGTTATTCATTCCTCAGTTTATATAACCGTAGCAAGAGGCAATGATTTTTTTAAATGGGAATATTTGAATGATATTTGACATTGATGTTATACTACTTAAAAGAAACACAATGATATAATTCTTTTTTTATTTGGATGAAAAATAAATGTTTTATGATTTTTTTTAAACACGTAAAAAATAGGTGATTTTTTTCTGCTGATTTTTCTGCCAAAAATCTGGTTCATTGCCAGCAAACAACTGACATTTGCATTTAACCAGCTATTTTGGCCATTAATAAGTTATTTTTATCTATGTGAATGCCTTTCTAGACATAAAACACATTAATACATATTAATAACAAATATTTTTTTATTGGTTTTGCACTGTTTACTGCACAGTTTATGGCAAAATAAAAAGGGGCACACAAATATATATTTATGTGCGTGAATAGCCTTTGTGTTTACTGCTATCAACAACAAGTCTGCAGCTTTTTTAAGGTTTTATTTTCAATGATAACTATAGTGGAACTAACACAAAATTTGTTGATACAAGTTATATTTGTTGTGCATACACAATATATAAATACTTGTGAAATGTCCAATTACCTGACATTACAAAATGATGAATACAAATGACACATGCCTCCCAATCACGATGACGAGTTGTTCAAATGGAAAATAAAAAAAAACATTGTTGATGTGTTGTTTTTTTTGTCAGTAAAAGGTAGCATATAGGCAAACACTAATCCCAAAGATTGAAATATTTCATAAATGACGATTGATGAATCAATTTACTTCAACTGCACTCTTATATGTCAGACCGACAGTGTCACGATCAGACATAGTGGTCACTACAAACCGTTGAGATTCTTATAGGGGCTTTCAATAGTTTTGACAAGTTTTAAATGTTGTTCACTAAATTAAAATAAATAGTCCATTAGGTAAAATAAGTCCTCAAATTATAAACACACCACAAAAACATCAGCCAATACTTAAATAAGGTAAACATGAAGACAATAGTTCGCTGTCATACATGTTTAACAAAAGTAAAATCATTTGCGTCATTAAATAGGTTCAAAAACCAAAATTCTTCTTATTCAAATAAGACCTAACACTAGTTATTTGAACTTCAATGTATCTGTAAGTATTTTTCCTAAGATAGGTGACCAACAAACCTATCCAATGGGTTAAAAACTCTTATATTCAGTAATCGCCTATAGCGATTTCTTCCTGATTTCTTCACTTTTCCTCCCGCTGGCTTCAGCTTCTTTGCCTCAATCTCCTCTATCGGGGCCGCATTCACAAACGGCAGCTTCTTGCGGTACTCTGTAACATGTAAATGAACATTTGAGGCGCACTCTGGGAAAACGAGGCTTAATGAATGAGCCTTAAGTGTCATCCCTAATAAGCCTGTTTAGTCCACACAGGCTTATCAGGGAAAACGCTTTCTGCTTCAACTGGATTTTCTTTAAGAAGAGACTTTCCTAAACGGAAAATAGCTTAAAGGTTCATTGTTTTTACCATTCAAGGCTGTTTTAAGGCTGTTCGGGAAGGGGCCTTAGCCTTCATATTATATAGGAAAAAGTGTGTGAAACCCAAAATTTGGGGATACAAGTCACGCAATGTTAGTTATAGGGGAATGAAATTTCCCGGTGTAAGTTTCTTTTTTTGGGATAAGTGCATGAATATATTGAAAAATGTTGAGAGGATGTAGCCTTCTTATGAAAATTTCTGAGGGATTGTATACTAGATTAGACTACAGCTTTAGAAATAAAAAAGACTACTCTTCCTTATCTTGTGATATCAGTCTTCTTAAACTCAATTATGTGATATTTGGCTTCTTAAACTACATTTTGTGATATCTGAATTCTTAAAAGTATAACAGTATATATTTCAAATGCGTAAACATTAGTGAATAACAATAATGATGATTAATTAATGTTGATAATAAATGTATTTCAAAATGACCGATACATTGCCATAAAATAAAATTATATGGGGTTTATGTTTCAAAATGTCATTCTGCTGAAATGTCATTTATATACTAAGAAAAATATATATTGGTTAACATTGCAAATTATTTTTTATCTAGTACCTGATGCGGAAGCTTCAACTTTTCAGCTATTGCTGCCAGGTCCTGTGTAAATTGACTTGGCTGCGGTGATACACGCTGACTGTCAGACTCCGACCGCTCAATGTCGGACTCCGAGTCAAACTCTTCCCAATCCTGAGACTCTGACTTATTAGTATCAGACATATGTCTGCAAAAAGAATAATTGAAATCAAAAAATTAATATATCTACATAATATAACAAAAATACAGTGACTTTATCGAATTGTTGTTCATAGCTGACGTTAAATAAAGATTATTGCATCTTGTATCATTAATGCTATATCCGAAATACTTGCTGTCCGAAATGTGCAAGTCTGTATTTTGTATTATCCAAACGTCTATTTACAGATATACGAATGAAATCTACCATTACGATATAATGTCGGCATAAATACATCCTTCGATGATGTTAAGCATGTACAACACTTTTTTTTTGGCAACTTTACAGAGGAAAAAAAAGAACAATTGATATTTACGTCGTATGAATTTTCAACAACGGCGGCCATCTTGCCATTCATGAAACGGGTCAATAGTGGGTCCATACATTAGCAACAACCAGCAGAATCACGGCATTTTGCGAAGCAATTAGTGGCATGAAAGGAAAGGAGAATGATTAACCTACACAATAAAAGCAATTCTTCTACTGGGCAATGTATCTTACCTTTTTTTCTCGATCTCGGAAATTTTCTGAGGCTTTCTTTTAATCTTCTACGCAACTGTGTGGAAAGGAAAGTGCTTTGCCCGCGAACATAAATTTATTAAATTATATGATTATTGGTTATTTTAACCATATCCAATCGAAAACCACCTTAAACACGACGTAATTCCGACCCCCTATCGGCACTATTTTTATGAACGAGAGTTCGCGCAGGACTTTTTCAGTAATAAATGAGCCGTACGCAGTTGCCTCCCTTGTGCCCATCGCTTATATAAGCATATTATAACATAATTCAATCAGTTTAGTTTATAGTTTTGTTATTTTTTTAACAACGAACATCATATGTCATACATTTTTGCTGCATTGCTTAAATTTGAGGACTATAGTTTTAATAAGCACTTTCTAAACACGACATGTCCTCCTAAAAAGATAAGGCATCTAGAGGTCACAAAATGTTCGCCGTAGATAAATAAATAATTGAGACGTAGACATTTTCCATATTATGGCTATATTAAATTAAAAAAAAAGAAAACATTTATTGTCTTATCAAAAATATTTTATTTAATAATAATACACTGTATCGATGTGTTGTATGAACGAATTTGTACAGAATACTCGATTTTGGTGAAGACACAGACACTGTATCGATTTTTTATATGAACAAATCTGCACAGAATATCCGCTTTTGTTATAGCACCCGACACTGTATCGATGCGTTGTATGAACAAATCTGCACAGAACATTTCTTTTGTTATAGCACCAGACACTGTATCGATGTGCTGTATAGACAAATCTGCACAGAATACTCGCTTTGTTATAGCACCAGACACTGTATCGACGTGTTGTATGAACAAATCTGTACAGAATATTCGCTTTTTGTTATAGCAACAGACACTGTATCGATGCGTTGTATGAACAAATCTGCACAGAATATTTGCTTGTGCTATAGCACCAGACACTGTATCGATGTGCTATATGAACAGATCTGCATAGAATATTCGCTTTGGTTATAACACCAGACACTGTATCGATGTGTTGTATGAACAAATCTGCACAGAATATTCGCTTTTGTTATAGCACCAGACACTGTATCGATGCGTTGTATGAACAAATCTGCACAGAACATTCGATTTTGTTATAGCACCAGACACTGTATCGACGTGTTGTATCAACAAATCTGCACAGAATATTCGCTTTTGTTATAGCACCAGATACTGTATCGATGTGTTGTATGAACGAATCTGCACAGAATATTCGCCTTTGTTGTAGCACCAGACACTGTATCAATGTGTTGTACAAATCTGCACTGAATAGTTGCTTTTGTCATAGCACCAGACACTGTATCGATGCGTTGTATGAACAAATCTGCACATAATATTCGCTTTTGTTATAGCACCAGACACTGTATCGATGTATTGTATAGACAATCTGCACAGAATATTTGTATTTGTTATAGCACCAGACACTATCGATGTGTTGTATGAACAAATCTGCACAGATTAGATGGGATTTGTCAGTAGTGTATATATCGCTTGTACATAATAAAATGTTAACTGTATGATTCGCAATAGTTCATTGCTCTGATTTGTTTATTTTCGGATTACACCGCTTTTGAATGTTTATACTATTTTTTCATCAGCATTAAAATTGTTTTAACAAACTATTACTCAATCGTGTATACTCGCTTTAGAAAGCATTGTTGTTGTTTTATTAAGAGCTATAAAAACAGGCCCTCCTATTCTGTTACCTCTCATTAAATTCGTAGGCCTTTTTATCGCTCTTTTTGTAGAAATCTTATCAGCCTAGGCAGCCTTTATCTGACCTCTGTGCTGAATAAAGATTCACTGACATGTGTAACGAAATCAGACCTCACGATTCCACTTGACATCGGCCTCTATCTATATTCAATGTATCACGAAGAGAAGGTCCACTGATAATTGTAAGTCGACAGAGAGCAGTGAGTTAAATATGTTTATTTGATTTCTTCGTTTTGTTTCTAGCTTTAACTTTACTTTGAATCATGCATGTATTCTTTCCTAATGCAACACATTTACGCGGTGTTTCTTTTACCCTTTCAGAAGAAAAAACGCATGCGAAAATGAGTGAGTAAAACATAATAATTGATGTGTTTTAAAATGTAATTTTGCTTGATGTTTAACCTTTATATCAAGTAAGATTAAGTATGTGTGATTTGAAGTTACATAATGATATTCTTAAACATTTGTTTCACATGCTATACGTCGTTGTTCGTTAAATACATTAATGTTTAAAATGTGTTATATAACACATTTAAACAGTAATTATGGTCGGGCACATGGCCATGTTGATTAAAACAAAAATAAAAACAAACTCTGGGGGTAAATGAAGCTTTATTCTAGTTAAATCATACACATACACTCACAGTTCCATAGCGCGCATGCCATTTGTGTTAATACAAATACAGGGTTAGCATTAGGTAAGACCGACTTTTCATACCAGATAGATTATTAAATAAAAATAAAAAAAACGGGTAAGGGAGGTAGAAAGCAATTCCGAGCAAGAAAAGCGCTCGACTAATCAAGAAGCCCGCACCATGTAACCGACCGGTCATGACCTCGTCACGTGAGGTTTGGCGCTCTGCATGGTTTTATGTTTAAACGATATTAAGTTATTTAATAATAATTTAACAAAACAAACAGCAGGAGCTTTATTCTACAAAACTAAAAAAATCCGTCTTATTAAGCGAGCAATATTAAGTCAAATCATTACCATTAAGACAAAATTAAATACTGTGCATGACAAAAATGCAAATACGATGTTTCATAATTTTACCATGCATACACGTATGTAAAAAACCATTGTGCATATGAAAGTTCTAAAGGTCGTTACCCTTAAGTATGTGGGAGTCTGAAACTAAAATTTTAACTGTGCTGATAATTGTCATACAAAAATATACATATGTTGGATAGGATTTGTTCGAGTGTGTAAATCGTAACTGATATATTATTAATTACATGTGGATTTCAAATATCCATACAGTATAAAAGAGCCTGATGAAATGTCATTCTTGTGACAGAAAGATGCCCGCATGGCCAAAAAGAATTCCAATTTTGTCGGGGTCATTGTCGGTTCACTTAGACAATATTTCACATGATTAATACAAACGTCTCCGAGTAGAGGCTTGCAAGTACCTTATTTGTGAAAGACAAAGCGGGGCTAGCATAGTGGGTACATTTATTCAATTCCAATCTGTGTCTAGCAGGTCTGGACATAAACGACTGTCTGTCATGCTTGTAAGTGGCACTTCGGAAATGCGCTTTGCTATTGATTAACTTTGTTATATGTAATGCGATTTCGGTGCCAAGATAACTCTTATTTATTACACTGATATACCAGCCTTCTGAAAAACGTACGATTACAATGAATACACTGTTAAAGCCAATTTAACTTCCCAATTACACTTTGGGATTGGCGCTATATAATCGTTTTACTATTAAGTGTTTTCTTTAAATCCTAACGTATTTCAGATGTGTTTTCGTCTATAATGGTATCACTTTCGGAACCTACTGTATTTCCAATGAATAATAATCTTTGGAACGGCTCTTCGAATTTGTTATAATTTATTTAGCATCTTTTTTCCTGGAAAAGACGTCTGAATTCATGTAATACATTTTTGTTTGGTCGCACGGTTTAGCGATTATAATAATTCGTCTAAATAACAAATAATCTACTTGAAACCCTTTCTGGCCATAATTGCACTCGCGGTTTGTGTTATACGATGAAATACTTTGGCGACAAAGATGCATCAAACGGAAGGCGTTAATTGATAATAAATATTTTATGAGAGTCTCCAGAAAATGGCCGATTATGCTAGGTTGATTTGATATGTATCCCACGGCATCTTAACGTGTGTTATCTAAGGGGTTCAGTCCTTATGTAATCGTGTAGCACTTAACCGCTTGTTCTGCTACAGCACCTAGAGCTGAAATAATACTTGGTGTCTCATCGAAATCTTCACAATGCCCATTTTAATCACTGGTAAAATTTGGGATTCACAACGCGCGCGGGCATCAGCATTGAATACCGATAGGTAATTATTAATTTAATCACTTTCCGATATTTTTTCGGGTAGACGATGTTAAGACCAAGCTTTATTCCATTGAGAGTGAAGTCGCGAACACAAGCATCCAAAGGTAAATCCTGCTTCAATGCTTAAAAGTTCAGGCTCATAGATCGGGTAAATCTTAACTGGTCCATCTTGGCAGGTATCCAGGCTTTTTTGTGATGGTACCGATACTTAGTTTCAAAGGGGCACTAAAAAAAATTCCATGATGATACGACACTTTTCTCATGGTTGCATCGATGCTAAAATTCTTTTTTGTCGCGTGACGTAACGTTTTGATTAGAATTTGAAGTTCCGTATGTGTGGAAAGAATACCAAACGAAACCCATGCTCAATATTGAGTTCGTTATTCCTTGTGAAGTCAAAGATTTTTGTAATGTAAGCTAGGTAGAACTCGACATCGGTGCGTTTGATCATGCCGGTGCTGAGGAGCTGGTAAAGGATTCGCATGCTGGCAGCCCCCCTCCCCGCCATTCTTTTACGTAGATTAAGGGCAAAGGGTGGTCCTCAGACGTTTTGAAGGCAATATTGATTGGTCTCCCGGTCGCCACTTCCGCAGAGCACGTATACTTGTCTTTTATTTTTTGCGGCCAAATTAAGTCTTTTCGTCTAGAAAAATGGGTTGTACATGTGTCGCAAACATGTGTACTGCTTTTATAGTTAGCATTTGTCTAGGTTCCATGACAGACATGTCACCGTGTACTGTTATGTATATGTCGCCTGAGGCACTTACAAGATTGTGAAATGACTTACCTGCCTCTCGAACTATGTGATCATTGATCCTTGATGACAGATGTAGTATTGTCATGCTTTGCTGGTTCATCTGCCATTGTTACTTTCATAGCTTCAAGTCGTTGAGATCGGTCTCTGTTACAAGTCTGATCCTTTTTTTACGCCATAATCTTTCATCGCCGTGGTATATGATAAACGTGCTAAAAATGAGTAGCTATGTACACGACATAACTAAATTAAACACTTCCTCAATTACATTGTCCATTATATGTTTATGTTTCCTTACTTTCGATTGTTAACATGGTTGTTATATTCGCGGGTATTTCAATTTTCATCACAAGCAAACTTTTTTAAGCAATTCCTAACAGCAATGCCGCGCGACTATTTAAGAAGCCCGCCTTGTTACCGACAGGTCATGACCTCGTAACGTGATGTTTTGCGTGCTTTATGTTTGTATGTTTAAACAATTTTAAGTGTTGAATAGCAACAAAAACGTCGTACACAGAGAAATATAGGATTATTCGGGGTTTGATAAATTAAACGTTATTAGTCTATTTCTACGTATATTAAGAAATCATTTAAGCTCTGACATTGTCATTATGTATTGCATTTGTTAAGGATATGCCCAACGCGTTCAATAAAATATGATATAAAATAATAATTCGTGTTTGGTTTAATAAATGTATGATTTTAGATACATGTACGAGACTTGTTATTGGGGTCGCTTTCTTCTTGATTGGTGGTAAGTTATCTTTTTTTGTGTTTAAAACAAATTTGATTGCGTTTTTGAGCTTGTCAATTTTGCGTTAAATATCCATGCTTTCACTTCTCGTAAATATCAAGTATATTATGCAAACGAATGCAGTCAAATGACTTTTGCACGATCGATCTTATTGTACCATTTTTCTCAGATTCATCTTATTATCATAAAGATCTAATTTTTCTGGTTGCCGAACGTTATATTTCGATAATTAATGAATTAATGTTCACGGTTTATATTATATTTAATTTAAGGACCATGCTAATACTATTACATGTGGTTGTTTTTTACTTTTTTGAAAACCACTTCCTTCCAATTGGCTTATTATTGATCATACGAAAGTCGATTTCCAAATACATGAAAGTAATGCCGTACACGGTGGTGATTTCTAAATATCATGTAAATATTTTCAATATAGTGTTTGGCCAGGAAATCCCGGACGCGGATCAACTGAAGTGTCGATTATGCAACAATGCATTTGAGCTTAGAAATTGCACGAAGCAGGCGGTATGCGACAACAGGACCGAGGTATTATAACGTGATTTGTCATTATTGATCAAATCGTAAAATAATCGCAGTTATTGAATTGGTCATAAGCACAAAACTACAATGCGTTTCTTTCTAAAAGAATGCAATACAACATATGCACATAGTCATACATCTCGTAGGAAGGTCATGGTGTGAGTTAATATAACTAGGAACTCATCAGAATTGTGGTTATTCTATTGCATATAAACAAATTGACTTTACACGGTGTAGGAATTGCACGTAAAACAATGATCAGGTAAACTTTTTGTAAGAGCACAAATGTGAAGCAGTGATAGCCGATCTTGGCTTTTTATTTTCTTAATAAAGTTTGCAGAAATATGAATTGCAAAAGGTTATTTCAAATCAATTGTTGACCCCAAACTACGTACAAAATATTAAGGTCAAGTAAGGCTTTGTTTACAAAGTAACATACATCAACACATGAATTTCATAAAACACTGCACAGCAATCTCTATTCGATAAAACACACTGATTTGCTTAAGTCTTTTCGACTGAAAATTCATACAAATGGATTCGACGAAAAGTGAGTTTTAAGTATCGAACCATGTATGCCGTAATCAACTTAAAATAAATTACTAATCGAAAAGTTATTTGCTATCGTCAAAACATAGGTTTAATAGGTTTGGTGACCTTTGTTTACAGCTAAATTGTGATTTTGTTTTCCAATTTAATAACAATATGCAATGAAATTCAGACAACCTTTAAGTCGGTTGAACATTCTAGCGTTAGGAAAGATTAGTTACGTTAAAATTAATTCAATTTAATTGAATTTAGCAAAACAGGATCTCAGACTAAATATTTATCTCAGTAAATTTTGCAAAAAGAATGAAAATCTCAACATGTGTATCATCAAACAAAGTTTAGGATTGGCACAACAAAAAGGTGTAGATTTTGTTTGAAAAATAAACAATTTTTTTCATCTCTTTACTTGATTATGGCATATTTGACCGACTATTATTCTTGCTGTATCTTATGAAGCGTTCAATTGTCAGCCTTAGCAATTGTCATTGTTGTAATTGACGTGCGTGTAAATGCATAGCGCAAATTATGTATTAAGTAATAAACTGGTAGTGATCATATTATGTTATTATTTCTATAGACATATCACAAGAGGTTGGTACATGTATGATACGCTTACCCCAATAATACGGTGTGTTTTGACACCGACATCTCGGCAATTATGCCTTATAGGCAAATACGTTACACTTTTTTCAAGACAGCGTCTACAGTCGCTATTGAATATTGACGAAATAACTATCAAGAGCACTAAGACCGAAACAAACACGAAGTCTCATTGTTACAAAAAACAGAGACGTAGATATCAGAGATAGGCAGCTCGAGCGATATCGGCAAACTCTCGCACCTCGCGTGGTTTCGGCGAGATAATTCTAAGCGCGCACCTGTTTGTCGGTTGCCACGGTAGTCACGCTTATCAACATTTCTGAAACACGATTTTGCGTACCAGGTTTTGTGATTGGAAACAAATTAACTTTAACGTATTATCAAAATGAGAATTATGCGGTATTATCATACAGTTGTAATGTGTCAATAAAAATAAATCATATGCCAAATTGTTTAATTTAGCGATTATATCTGGCTCCAGTTTGAAAAAAACACAATGATTACCGGTATTTAAGGATGCGTTTGAAATGCGATAAAATATTCAAATAAAGGAGCGATCAGAATCTTACGACAAACAACTAAAAATGTTTGTTTTAATTAGATGTTTGTTTTTCATTTTAATTTGATTTATCCGAATGCCAGTTACCTGGGATATCATTTGAACTAAGCTGTGAACAAATTTGAGCATTTATTCTTGGTCTGATCTAATTGAATGTTTGTGTTCTTTGTTCTCTTTAATAACCGCTAGATTCAATGCACGATTTTACCAATTAGAACATTACCACCTAGAGTATGTATATAGAAATCGTCAGACCACTACACTGTGCCATTATCCGATATTTAGCATCTCGATACAGTAATGTAGTCGCTTTTCTGTGTATCTTCACCATGTCTTAGACGGATTTTGTGTCATGTGATGACGAGGATTTAAATCTGGATTTACTTCTAGGTATAGCGATTATGATGAACATTGTGATAGTTAATTTGTGCAGGCCATCTGTCAGTCAGTGTATGAGACTCCAGAATGTTAAAAGGTAATGAAAGGCATATTTAGATATCGAGGGAATGTTGTATAGAAGCATAAACTAAACTTGAAAGGTACGCCCTCTTATGTGCATAATGCTATATTATATGATATATGGCCCGGCTCGAGCCTATGAAACCATGTGTGATCATACGGTCTCGTAATAACCTTCATAGTAACAATTTTAGTCCATTCAATTCAATAATACTTGAACATAGTTTTTACAGTTGAATGGCATTTCTCTATAACTTCATAATTCATTACCAAATACCAATACACCTGGCAAAATATATTCAGCAATGATTGAGTAAGTTCTTGGACTCATAGCCGGTTAATTTACTTTGAAATTTTCGAAGATACCATATCTTCTTCATCAGCTGATCACTGGTTAACTGACGTCACAGTCACATGACCGGTGAAGGGTGACGTGATACGAGGAGACTGTCATACACCCGGGATAGCTTGAGCCCCTTGTCCCTGTTAAGTTGGAGATCAAACAGCAGCGGTCATAACTTTTAAATTAAATAAACCGTCGTCGATCATTAAATGTTCCCGATTTATATTAAGATTCAGTTATTTACGTTTCCATCCTCCAGTCCGCCTTCTTTTTGTCGTTGAAATGTTATTGTTAAATGGGTTCCAAGTGATAGTAGATGTGTTATGAATTTAGATGTTGTTGGCCGAAAGTTCCTATGTTAAAAGCTAGCGTTGCCGCTGTGTCGTCATTTGTATACTCTCCCGCGCTGTGATACTTGGACCGGTACTCGGGTTGCTCGCAGCCAATCAGAACGCTTCCTTTGAATGACGTAAGGGGCGAACCTCTTCGTTTCGGAAAATTCCGAAAAGAATTTATCCGCGCGAAAGCAATAAACCCTTTTCGGATATCCTTAAAGTACTTAAAGCACTCAGTCCCTAATATATACAGCTCACTTTTTCGACAATAACAATAGTGCAGTGTAACCACAACAGTAAGGTTCAATATTTGAGCATATGTACATCATTCTATACATAGATGGTGACGTCACTACGTTATTGTCAGTCAGACCGGTGTTACACTATGTATTGTAGTGAAATAAGGTCACTTCCAACAGCCTTGCTGTTTGGCTAGCTCTTAAGCGACGTGGTTAAATTGTCTGACTACCCCTCTAGAGATCGTGGGTTCAATCCCCGGCCTGAGCTCAGTATTTTCACATTAATGGCGACGAGGTAAAAAAGAACTGTGAATGCGGGAATTGGTCTGAGCTGTTTAATGGTTTCTGGGAGGGCCATGCGGATGAAAGACATACTGTAGCGGGCGTGTCTGGGCCTTGAAACATTAAAAGGGGGAGGAGTGTAGTGAAATAAGGTCACTTCCAACAGCCTTGCTGTTGGCCTAGCTCTTTAGCGACGTGGTTAAAGTGTCTGACTACCACTCTGGAGGTCGAGGGTTCAATCCCCGGCCTGAGCTCAGTATTTTCACATTAATGGCGACAAGGCAAAAAAGAACTGTTAATGCGGGAATGGGTCTGAGCTGTTTAATGGTTTCTGGGTTGACCATGCGGATGCAAGACATGCTGTAGCGGGCGTGTCTGGGCCTTGAAACATTAAAAGGGGGAGGAGTGTAGTGAAATTAGGTCACTTCAAACAGCCTTGCTGTTGGGCTAGCTCTTTAGCGACGTGGTTAAAGTGTCTGTCTACCACTCTGGAGGTCGTTTGTTCAATCCCCGGCCTGAGCTCAGTATTTTCACATTAGTATGTACGTAAATAACAACTTTGAATATTTTCAAGCTACAATGGGCGCCGAAAGCAAAACTTATTCGAAATCATGGAGGACTTACACATTACAAATGCGATTCCTAATGGCCATAAGTAAGTTTCCATCCTTTTGTCTATCTGAGTTGTATTAAAATAACAACGGTAGTGCCTACCACAGGTGGAAGTAACGTACCCTGGATAGTATTTTTTAAGGAGCCCAATATATTCAAATCATTACATAGAATCATGTTTGATGAGAAAAAATTGACAAAAAGGCATGAACAAAAAATCCCCACCCTCTGATATTGGTTGATTTCAATATCGGAGAGTGTTTTTTTCATGGCTCTTTATCAATTTTTTTTTCTCATTGAACATGATTTTATATATTTATTTGAATATATTGGGCTCCTTAAAATAAATAAATTAATTAAAAATATTATAAAATACTATCCTGGGAACGTTACTTCCACCTGTGGTTCCTACTAGTGGATCCAGTGTGGCTGGAATGTTATACAGGTGATTTCAAACTTGTATACTTTGATTGCTTCATGGAACATCATTATGAAATTGAGTGATACCATAAAACTTAACTCAGCACTTTAAAATAATATTATTTATTTTATGCTTTCCGGTGGTTAATAGAAAAATATCAGTGAAATAAAACTGGCATTTCACTGTTTCAAACAGTGAAAAATAACAGTGAAAAATAACGATATTTTTCACCGTTTTACTGTGAAATTACGTCATTTTTTCGACGAAATGACGTCATAAATCCAGCGATATATAATCCAGTTAAACTCTTTTACAATTAAATAAACAGTGAAAAAAAAAACATAAAATAAAAAGAAAATTTGTTGGAATCGATGGAATATCGATTTTAATTCACTCGTGATCATAATCAATTCATATTTTCACGCGTGGCTGCGCCACGCGTGAAAATATTATTGTATATGGTCACTCGTGAAATAAAATCAATATTCCATCGAATCCAACAAATATCCTCTAATTATGATATAGTCCATTGTACCGGTATATGTTTTCTGTTTTTGTCGCTACAACAACGAGGTGTTTGATGGAAAACAAAATTTAATCATGTACCTACAAAATTGGGTAAATAAAATCTGGCGTAATTTTCTTATGCAAAGGAATATCACTATGACATGTGCGGTTAAATAAAGTACAAACAGCAATTTATAAAAATATCAGTTATTATTTGATGCAATGCCACCCTTTATAGCTTTGGTCACTCAAAATATGCAAGGTTTTTGCGTAAAATCAATCAAAATGGCTGATTGCAAATATCTGAACAACTGGAAAAATTAAAACTTGCATAATGTTATTATTTGAAAAACTAGCACAATTAACATATGAGCAGCCATTAAACTCAATTTTCACTTTAAAATAACACCATTTATGATACAGTATTCATAACATAGTATATAATTTCAGTTTTAGTCGCTACAACTATGACGAATTTGGATGGAAACTTTTTTTGGCTTTAGACATGCACCTGCAAAATGGGGTGTATAAAATCTGGTGTAATTTTCTTTACCAAAGGAATATCACTATGAAACTGTGAAAATACATAAAGTGCAATAAGCAATGTATACAAATATAAGTTATGATATGATGCAATGCACCCTTCTTAGCTTTGGTCACTCAAAATATGCAAGGTTATTGCGGAAAATCCAAATTGCTGAAAGTAAATATCTGAAAAACTGGATATATTGAACCATTTATGATATGATTCATAGTATATGTTTTCAATTTTAGTCGCTGAAACTATGAAAGTTTTGAGGGAAACACATTTTGGCTTAAAGAATGCACCCACAAAATGGCGTAAATAAAATCTGGTGTAATTTTCTTATGTAAATGATATAACTATTAAACTAAGGACATAAATACAATAACATCAGCACTGTACAAAAATATTAGTCATGATATGATGAAATGCACCCTTTTGTAGTTTATGTCACCCGGAATATGCACGTCTTGATGGAAAACCAAAACGGCTGAAAGCAAGTATGTGACAACTGGGGTAAATTAAAACTTGCAAAATGTCATTTAAAGGTATATCACATAAAACTCATGAGCCATAAAACTCAATCTGCACTTGAGCATGATACCACATATGATGTGATCCATAGTTTATATTCGAAGTTGTAGTCGCTTTACTTATTAAGAGTTTAGATGGAAAATCTAATTCGCTTTGGCATGCATCTGCAAAAGGGGGTAAATACAATCTAGTGTAATTAAATGATTTAAAAGAATATCAATATGAAAATGTGGGTAGCCATTTAACTGAATCAGCACTTTAAAAAATGTCAAATTCAATAATATGCAGAGCATTTTTTATTCGTTTTAGTTGTCACAAGTTTACTGACATTGAAGCCAAACGTGTCGCTTCAGAAAATAGCGTAAAAATGCAGTATTGTTTGTTACGATTCTTACCGTAACCTCCCATTATGTTGCTTGGTTACTGAACTGGTCTGGTGATAACACTACACAGCAATTGACAAATCATAAAGACAAATTCAACATGGTACTCGCTCTTACGTTTGTTGATTTTACCCGCTTTTTCTTCAGGCCTTGCAAATCCCGTGACGCGCGAGATATGATAAAGTCGGGATATATCGGAAGAAGGAGCTGCCAACGTCTTATCTACATCTCTGAAAAACGTTAAATGTTTTTCATCGTTCTACCCTTCCATTATAAAAAGTTGAAGAATTTATTTTGAGATGTAAATCTAGCTACCCAGTTTAATCTCGAAGATGTGCTCGATCCATGTCATGTTGCTAAGACAACATGCTAACGTAGGAACTTCGATTAAGAATAAATGTTAATATTGATCAGATCTCCTTGAAAATATTATACAGGTTTTTACATTCTTATTTTATCGAACATTAAACTTACTATGCAGTACTTAGACATGTGTCAGCATTGCCCAGTTAAGAAATTAATCAACAAAACGACATGTTTTCTAACGTTTAAAGTTTGACTTTATATAAATTCATGATCATGTTGAAAGTAACGTCGTAAATGATTGTGTTTAATGTAAAAACATAATTACTTTATATTTCATGTTGTTTTTTTTGTAACAAAAATTCACGTTTTCGTCACACAATACTGTATTGAGTTGTTCTCATGTTACTAGTTTAATAGAAATATTCATGCGTCACAAATAGTTATACTATAACAAAGGGTCAATTACTTTGCGACTTATTTTTTTAAACTAAAATATATAGTATAGTATAAAAGTATACTAAAATACGGGGTAAGATCTTAATAACATTGCTCTGTATATAAAAACAAACGTGTTTAAGACATTAGTGATCAGAGTCTTCTTAAGTAGATTCTCGTATTAAAGACAGTGATGGACAATTATTCAGAGGTTATTGGCAACCTGGTTGATTATCACCCCAACACGTCAATAATGGCCGGTGGGCCGAAAACCTGGAGGATATATTTGACTCATAAAGGCAATGATAATCAAACACAAGGTTGCCAGTAACCTCTGAATAATAGCCCATCACTGTCCTTAGTACGAGAGTCTACTTAAGAATATTGACAACATATTTAATTAATGATGTTAAAAATCAAACTTTATAAGACAAACCACGATGCCGTTAAATTGACACTTTTAATTGACAGATGTTGTGTTCCGTTCACAGGAATGCTACATTGACCAAGTTGTGACGGAAACGTTCAATACTGTGTACCGAGGAGGTTGTCGAGGAAGAGAAGTAAGTACGTTGCTTGAACTGCTGCCACGCAATTATGTGCTGAGTTGTTTAATTATTTAATATAAAACATTATTTACAGAAATTAGGTCAATTTCTGAAAACATTAACATGCCTTTTTGCAGAGTGTATATTTCGATGCTTGATTAGAATCGATGTTTATGTAGTAGCATACATGTGTGAAACTCGTTAATTTTCTCTCTCTTTATATCCACGATCTTTATTGTGATGCCAAGACAAACAATAATTTAGATATTATAAATAAGCAAGGACTTACTCTTGCAGTAAGGCGATTTGTTAACATATATTTTGTTTGTGAAATTAAGGCATGAGGGACTACAGGGCCGTCTGCTTAAAGCCGTAAAGTCTTTATACAGTGATGTGAAATGTTGTGTGAGAGTAAATTGGTTAGATTCAGAGTGGATCGACGTCAAATGCGGCTCGTTCCAAGGCGGTGACCCCAGCTTTATTCATATTTTATGTTTATGTTGGTTTGTATTGTGCTGTATTGTGCTGTTTTGTACTGTTTGGGCAATCGGTCACTTGCCTTAAATAAAGGACCAACTAATTGTTTTTAATGAAAATTCAATACTGCTCCAGCAGCTGGAGTTTCACTTCTTTATATTGAAGCAGGGCAGTCCTTTGTTCCCTGTGCTATTCAATATCTACATAAATGATTTGATATCCTTTTTGAGTAACTTATGAGTAGGTATTGACAACGTTAATTTTAAATCAGTTATATTCAATCCATTATATGTTTATAGACCAATGAAACAACTATGCATTTTCTGTTTTGTATTTGACATTTGTCGTGATTCAGTAAATAAATTGCGAATTAAAACGTGTATACAGTGGAACGCCTCAAAACATGACATCCACGGGACCAAGAGGAAATTCCGGTTTAGAGAGGATTCCGGTTAAGAGGGGACATTGTCTATTTTACTTTCAGAAGCTCAATAACATAGCTGATATGGAAAAAAACACTTTTAGCAAAATTTAATAGTTTATTTACATATAACATTTATTGATACTACATCACATAAGAACAACACATGTCACTTAATCTATTGATTCGAAAGCAATATCATTCACAACATAAAACAAACAGTGCAACCTGAAAAACAAACAATTTTACACATGTATGCATTCTTTAGGCGAATTTGGTTCCTTTTTACACTGAAAAACATCTTCCAACGACACAGCCACCCATTAGACGCTTCAAAGTCACTAATTCCTAGTTCCTTAGCAAAGCTCCGTGCCTTTTCCTGTATGATCGGACCAGAGATCGGCAATGACTTAGCCTTTACAATACAGAACCAGTCCCATACAAGTTCGTTGATGTTTCTAAATTTCATTTCATTGTTAAACCGACTTTTGTTTGGTGAAGAGTTTTCCCAATGAGATATGTACGCAGACTTTTTTCGCACGATATCCCCGATCGTCGACTTTCCTACCCTATATTTCTCTGATAGAATCCTTAGTGTAGGTTTATGGAACATCTCTGATTCTTTTATCAATTTGATTTGGTCTTCTAGGGACAATTCCACGGGCCTTCGCTTAGAAGGAGGCTTGAACATTTTTAGTCTTAGTTATCTTAATTACCAATTTGAAAATCTAAATGAATATATAAATGCAACTGCTTCAAGAACTCTGCAAATCACCATTTTATATGACACTAAATAAGAATTTGTAATAAACTACACAAAATAAAATAGCATTAAGATTATTGAAATTTAACACAGCTTCCTACATCAACAACAAAACACACTTAAAAACTCTATGTTTGTTATTAGTAATTATAATCAGTATTATCACCTCTATTGATCGATATATACATCACAGGGCAAGTATCTTGAAATTGGTTTGCGATTATTACAGTTTACACATTTTCGACCACCTTTATTAATTTCACGCGTCTTTAATCCGCTATTCACAACTTTTCGATACTAGGTCTGAGGTGCGATAAACTGGCCCTGAATGGTTTAGAGGGGTACAATTACGTATGGAATGACCCAATTTTGATCCAAAGAATGACCGGTATTCGGAATTGAGGGGATTCCGGTCTCGAGGAGATATTTTACGCATGGTTTTATAGGGAAAAAAATAGGCCGGAGAATTTTTCCGGTTTAGAGAGGATTCCGGTATAAAGAGGATCCGGTTTAGAGGGTTTCCACTGTAATTAACTTTCAATGCTATCATGAGTGTAAAGAAAATGAATTATTTTGAACCTGTTATTTGTAAACGTTGTAGCGACTATGGTATATAAACAGCATAGCAGCCGTATCATATCTGTGATACTCACTCTTCTGCGTGCTTTCTCATTTTGCATATTTTATAAACTTTTCAAACATAAATTACAGAGCCACATCAGTGCACAAACTATGTTTGACAATTCATTCGTTCGTTGGATATTGTTTTCTGTTTTAAACACATATTAGGTCATATCACGGAGATTTAGTTAACCTTACCGTGTGTTCATGGGCGAACTCACGTATTCAAGTGCTCTTACGACTATGTGCTCATACCCACTTTCGATCGGGAATCATCATGAAATTATTGCCGTACTTAAGGAACAAACATGCCTAAGCTTATTGAATTAGAGAAAAAGAACAGTAATCAAAAGAGAAAAAGTAAATGTTCATGCACATGGGATTGTGAAATCACGTCCGTACACATAGCATCATTAACTTCGGAAAGGAAACAATGAAATATAAAGTTTGGTATGATATACATGTGAAATTAAAGAGAATGGTGTAATAAAAGAGCATGTCAAGTTTTGAATTTATATGCTGATACGTAATGTTATAACCCACAAACGTTTTACTGTAACAGACAAGTGGTACAGAAAATACACGTCGAACACCTTTTTAAAGATATTTCTTGTTATATTTGATCGAGAATGTAACCCGCCTCCCAGTTTCGCTGCAATGATCAAGTTCCCCACGGGTACTACTTCCCCGTATCCCCATTTTTTTTTCGTACCCTACATTTTTCGTTCCCAATTGTTTTCGTACCCAATTTTTTTTTTGTACCCAAATTTTTGCTCGTAACCAATTTTTTTTCGTACCCAATTTGTTTCCTACCCAATTTTTTTCGTAACCAAATCTTTTTACGTACTTATTTTTTGTTTGGCATAATTGTTGTACCCAAAATTTTAGTACCCATTTTTTCCTACCCACAATTTTCGTACCCACATACACAATTGGAGTGATGTAGAAAAACTTAAATAGATGCTTTTATATCAATCCTGTTCAAAAGCATCGTCACACCAGTACTGTCAGTACTTTGATCATTATTATATGCACAGTTGAAACATGCTTGTAAGTGCAAAATGACTCACTTGAATGGTGTGCACCCAGACTAAGGAGACCAAATCCTGTATATGTCACACAGAATTTATGGGAAACTGGGTAGGGTTGTTTATTCCTTTGGAATAAGTATGTGCTGGATGTCTGTTCTGCTTAATATGTCTCTCTGAAATCAGTCTGGCGTCACCGTTCGGGTTTAAATGCATATTGTTTTAAAATGTAATCAATGTCACTATAGTCTTAGTCAACAGGGTCTGTTAGTTTGTATCTTAGCTCTGGTAACCATTGCTTATCAGTTCATTTCCGACCAGGTCAGAGTTGATAATCGATTTCTTAAACCATTTTATACTATGCGCGTTAGTGCCACTTTTGTTTACAGTGTCAGTATTTTAGTTCATTATATCTTATGGCAGTATTTAATTATGGATGAGCAATGGTAACCCAACTTTTAATTTAAATATGTATATAAAGAACAAGTATATGAAAACTAGGAAATATTTTACTCCTCAAAGTCTCTTATAATTCTTACATAGAATGGCCATTTTTTATGTTTTATGAATGTTTTCATGCTTTGTTATAAGTATGTACATGAAATGGATGAGACTAACCACTTAAATAAAACAATGAATTGAATATATTTGTTCAGTAATATGTATACATGCATAATATGTATTATAATACTTATTATTTTAAAGAACAATTATGAAGCAAACAAGTTTGTTTAACACGGCTAATTTCAATATAAATGCATATAAATTTGAAATATGAAGAATTAATTACATGTAATACATGTTGTAGATGCTTTATTTTCAAATGATAAGTAAAACAAAGTAAAATTGTTGTGTTATATTCTTTGCTGTTGTGGTACTTTAAGCAATGCAAAGGGGGTACAGCTGGTGCAATAGGAAAGCGGGATGAGCTCGTCAGCTGCTCACAGTAAGTCCTCTTCCACCCACTAAATCCCATACGCTTTACGGTAATTGTATTCGCCATACACCTGCAATAAATCCGCACTTCTAACGTAACAGTTACATTTCTAATTATGTATCAGTTATTACTTAATGTTTCTTATAAATAACGTAATTCCTAGATATTAAATTATAATTGATCAACATTTTGATTAAGAAAATCAGAAGCAACTATACAAGAGCAAAAAGATGTGTTTGTGAAACACTATGTCCCCCCTATTTTTGACCTTTGACCTTTAAGGATGACCGCATCTTGACCTTGATCAAAATGTGCAGCTCCATGAGATACACATGTATGCCAAATATGATGTTGCAATCTTCAATATTGCAAATGTTATTGCAAAGGTTAAAGTTTGACGATTTTGACCCATATTCTTATGCCCCCGGATCGAAAGATCGGGGGTATATTGTTTTTGTCCTGTCTGTCTGTCCAAAACTTTGACCTTGGTTAAAGTTTAATTACGTTTGCAATATTGGACATAACAACTTGATATTTACCATGCACGTGTATCTCATAGAGCTACTCATTTTGAGTGGTGAAAAGTAAAGGTCAAGGTCATCCTTCAAGGTCAAAGGTCAAATATCATTGTATTTTTTAACCTGCGTTAAAGTTTTATCATAACTTTTTAATATTTAACTCAGCATCTTCATATTTTGCATGCATGTGTATCCCGTGGAGCTTCACATTATGAGTGGTGAAAGGTCAAGGTCATCACTCAAGGTCAAAGGTCAACAATTAAAATTTTTTTATATCAATCTCTTATTTACTTTACGTGGAGCTGCACATTTTGAGTGTTGAAAGGTCAAGGTAAACCTTTAAGGTCAAAGATCAAAATATAAAAAACATAAATTTTCATAACTGTTTTAATATTTAACACATGTGTATCTGGTGGAGCTGCACATTTTGAATGGTGAAAGGTCAAGGTCATCCTTCAAGGTCAAAGGTAAAAAAAGCGGTGTTTTAGGGGGCATTGTGTTTCTGACAAACACATCTCTTGTTTACCTCTGACCCTGAAGAATAACATTGACCTTGACCTTTCACCGCTCAAAATGTGCAGCTCTATGGGATACACATGCATGCCAAATATTAAGTTGCTATCTTCAATATTGCAAAAGTAATGGAAAATGTTAAAGTTTGACGCAAACCAACAAGCCAACAAACAAATCAACAGACATGGCAAAACAATATTTCCCCCAGTATATACTAAGGGACATAAAAATGAAATCTATTCGATTTCAGTGTAAACGAGTAAATACCAAGGGACCTTTTAATTAAAATGTATTTGTTTATAGTTTTTCAGAACTTGTATGATAGGCAGGTTGACGCATATACAACATCGAGAGCGAATGCTATCTTATAAATATCTGTTGAATGTTCATCCATTTTAGAATACGAGTCTTTTCAGTTCCAAGAAGGTATACAATGTTACAGGTCATGTCTTTACATCCATTTGAAACTTATCACGCACATACAATCCCCTCGATCGAGTCTGTTTTTAGGTATACCAAGCGTTCGAAACCAGCTATATTTCGCTGATGTCGACAAAATATTCGAATCAACAACACACCGTTTCATTTCTTTATATTAAAACAAAATCAAGTAAAACTATTAATGCAAATTTGTGTTGATAACGTTTATATATGAATCTCCGGATTACATATGTTTTTATATTTGTAAATATTTTTATACATGCACAAAAGCATGTCTTTGTTGAGTTTTTGCATTATGCTCTTGATACAAAATGTCAACTTTAACCTCAATTGGTATTAAAATTTATTATTCCTTCAACCGTGTGCGTCTGAAATTACTTTCATAATTTAGGACCCAATTGTATATCCTACATAAGAAATTATATTAAAGACATATTTCAAAATTATTTCAGGTAAAAAATAAAACAAATACAGTGTACTTTATAGCAATAGCCCAAAAGTTCAAAGTTATATGTGGTTTGAAACCATATATTTAACGAGATAAAAAACTGTTCGTTTTAATTTTGTGTTTGCCAATATATTCCATGTGAATTTCTCGCCACGATATCCAAACATTTATGAGCGAATGAGAGATTGGCTTAAGGCAGCATCAGAAGCACGATGTAGTTCTCATGAGCTGCTCGAAGCTTATCTCGCGTTCACTCGTAAATGTTTGGATATCGTTATACTTTACGAAATATTCGTTGACTTTCAGTGTTTATGAGGCTTTAATTTTAATATACACACTTTTCCATGTTATCAGATGCTGTTCAAACCAAGACGACTGTAACAAACTTTTGTGTGGAATTAGACAGGGTAATTACTTTTATATATTCATATGTATGATAATCAAATTGGTATTTGTTTTTAAGTTGCCAACACTTGTTTCTCATACATGCATAATATACTTCATTTAGATGCCAGCATTTTGAGATTTACTCACTTGTGTGAATTTTCTGCATTGCATCATTTATTATATAATATCACCAGTAAGATAATTCTATAATGAAGAGTAAATTACACAAATTGAGATTTTGCATAGTATTTATCTCAGTTTTTTTACTAGAAACATTTCAGAGCATTTAACAAATATGCAGAAAGACAATAACTATGTTTTTCAGTATTTCCAACCCTAAACATTTTATTTCACCAATAAAAATTTCAAGCGCGGAGTCATTTGCCTCCTGCTTTTAAATATCTTTATTAATCCCTAAAAATCCTTGCTCAAATCCCTGCGGAAGTAACCAAGGTGCGTTTAAATTTGAAAATATATACGCACATCACAATGTATCATTGAAAGATTTCGATAACACTTTTAATGAGTACCATTGCAGTATTTACCCTTAACAAATATGTACACATTCTGACTTCTGATCAAACGGTTAAAGGCATTTTCATTTTTTATTGATATGCTACGATATATTCTTATATGATGACACCTTGACATAATTCTTTGCAAAAAACACGCATAATTCTTGGCATACAACACGCATTATTCTTCGCATAAGACACGCGTAATACTTTGCATAAAACACGCATAACTCTTTGCATAAAACACGCATAATTCTTTTCATAAAACACGCATAATTCTTTCACTCCAGCAAATTGCTGTACAGACAATCCTGTTTTGTCGAAGCCATATGTATTTTTATCTTCTATTAAAACCAGCTTGAACCTAAATTCTGAATACAGCGAATAACTTTCGAAAAATGCATTTTATTATTTTATTATGTCCATTCACTAAACATATTTCACCAAAAACGTCTTTAAACCCAATTCAACGAATACAACGACTCCTCATATGGGACAGTAATGCCGCGGCGTATTGAGACTCTCTACCAACCATTGTTGTATAATTGTATATAAGTACACTTACAATGTTTAGTTTTTCATAAATACATGCCAACAAAGCGGATTTTAACGGGAAAGGATACATAATAAAACTTGCATCTAAATATACCCACGACTGTCGGTTCCGCGTGATTATCGCGATGCCGTCTGAAAAAAACGTCCACAACAATTCATACTTGAACGCTTCTAGTAATACCTAGTTGCATTCCTCGGAAAATAGTGCCATGATTCATATGATTAATCATAATAATTATATGACGAAAAAAACAAATAATAAGATTGTTTTAATAACTAGTCACAGCTTAATAATCTTTGTTCAATAGATGTACAAATATTATATGTTTTCTCCACATGTACCATACGCTTATTTGCAAAGCAAGTTCATGATTAATATAATTAATATAATTATATACACGTGCTTTTAGACAATACAAACACATCTCAATGCTACTTCTGCGACTCATCCAAGTCTGATCAGGCATCAGTCTCCAAACCTTCGGACTGTATCACTCTCACTACGTGTGATCCCGACCAGGTATCTTTTTATGTATGGAACCCCTTTTTGAGTACAGCACGACTGCTTATCATCATTAGAAACCACGATGGAGGTTTACGTTAGAAAATAAGAAATGTGATCCAAATAAATGAATACACCTTACATCTATATAAATTAAATGGATGTGAACCGGACATCAATGCTTTAGAGAATACATGAAACCGTAACCAATTTACTAATGTTACATTATAAAAAACAAGCAATGCATTCAGCCGAGCCATGTTCATGATTTAACAGAACACAATACATTAAATACTGTATTTTTCCAGTGTAATGTTCAAACTTCCAAACATGTTAGTAACGTTTGCACTAATTTTTGCTTGAACATGTCTATAGTGTTCCTGCATATTTGTATATCAGAGGGTTCAAAAAGTTATGTTTTGTTATGTGTAACTCTGTGTGACGGACCCTATAATTACTATAGAATGCGTGTTTGTATTGTCAGGTTTGCTATGCCAACAATCAGTACCATCCAGGATCGGCTACGACGTACGAATACGGGTGTCAGAACAAATTCGTGAGTCGTGATACAGTTAATGGTCATGCATACAAATAGCGCAATCGCATCTGAGAATGTAATGCTATAAGAATAACATAAACGTGCAGTGCCGAATCAATCAGACAAGCCGCTGAAACTGTTTCTTTTACCTACCTTTGTCATTATACATGTTTGACCAGTTTAATGAATGCATAATTTAGGAAAATTCGTATACAATGACAATCGCGTTTGCTGATATACACAAATTGAATAATTTAAACGCTTAGTCAGTGTACTCTGCTAATGCTAATACTTGAATACTAGTATATACGTAAAAGGTAATTCGTTCAAAAAGAAGACGAGTAATGGCGTAATGATGAGATCGTTGTTATCTGATCCAGACAATTCTATGAAAGAGCGTTTATACTAATCGTAATAAAGTTATGCTGACATTGGGTGTAATCAAGCTATTTCGTTTCATCGAAAGTAATATTCGTTCTATAATATTAAAAATACTGTTGTAACCACAGACCCAGTACTAGAAAAGGTACATGTATTGACGCACTCATTTTCATATGAGCCTCGTCCTATGAAACGTCGTTTAGAACATGTGCGTAAAGTGTCGTTCCAGATAAGCCTGTTCAGTCCACACAGGCTAATCAGGGACGACACTGTCCGCCTAAACCGGATTTTTTATAAGAAGAGACATTTTTAGACGAACAATATCATACAAGCGGAAAGTGTCGCCCCTGATTAACCTGTGCTGACTGCAGGTGCTAATCTGGGACGACACTTTACGCACTTGCATTAAACCCCTTTGTCTCAGAGCGAGGCTCATATCAGCAAGGTAAAAGTCCAAAACCAACAGCCGAGCACAACTCCTATAGCAACACAAAAAGTGCAAGACATCGACAAATAAAACAGATGACTCAAACAGAACATCAAACGCAATATAACGTTTAACTGTAAATATGGACTCATAAGCAAAGCCTCAAGATTATTTCAAACTCTGTTTCAGATATGTAGATTATTGATGAAGAGGTTGTTCGAAGATATGCGTCACTGCGACGGTATTTCTTCGTCAGAATGCGAACATGAAAGTGTGGTCTGCAATGTCTGCTGCGGAGATGGAGCCTGTAACTACGGCGATTGCAAGATCCTCAAGGGTATGGTACATTCATAAAATAAGTCTCGTCCTGGTAAAACTGGGTTAAATGCATGTGCGTAATGTTACGTCGTAGATTGACCTTTGCACGTGTCTATAATGGGATTCGGAACCGGCATTATTAAAAGCAAAATTTAAACCATATTCTGAATCCTAAGAACATACCAAGATGTATTTAAAACAAGTTTAGTGATACACGTTTTATCTACAAGATTTATTATTTAACAACTTTGATTGATGATTGTGTATTGACGATTCGATATTTTAGTCATATTGAAAGCTGAACATGTCGAACTAACGCAGTGTCAGCTCTTTTCAGTGCACCTTTACAACCTGTGGAAACTAGGCAAGTTCAACGAAACTACCCTTAAAGTCATTCCATAGGCGCTGGGATTGGACCCGTCAGATGTAGTTGGTTCAACTGTGTAGTTTGACCGTTAATAAAGCTGTATAATGTTGTGTGTGTGTGTGCTAATCTATAAGAAAGTTGCAATTAGGTAAATAATTTGTTTTATTCGATCCTTATGCCCGCAATAATAAATCAAAGTACTGACATTACTGGTGTGACGATGCCTTTGAAGAGGATGGATTTATACAAGCATCAATTTAAGTTGATCTACATCATCACAAATGTGTATATGGGTTCAAAAAAAGTTTTGGTACACAAATTTTGGGAACGAAAAAAAAATATGCCAAAAAACATTTGGTTACGAAAAAATTGGTTACGAAAAAAAATTGGGTACGAACATTTTTTTGCAACAAAATAAAAATTGGCTACGAATAAAATATTGGGTACGAAACAACTTTGGTACGGAAAAAATGGGTGTACGGGGACGTAGTTCCCCTGGGGAACTTGACCCAAAGTCAAGTCACATATTTCAATCTAGGCCATGTCAAACTCAAAGTGTCAAAGTCAAATGAAAGATGCATTCATTAATTATTGTCCCATTGTTTACTACTGCTGTTAGTTTTTATATAATATAACTGATGACCATCATGTGAAAGAAAATTCACAATAGCTAAGTATATCAGGTTTAGCAGCCTTTTAGATAGCAAAGTTGGCTAGTTTTCAATGTCGCTTCTGGGGATCAAACCCGCAGCACATCCTCCTGCAATCAAAGACGACACTCTACCACTAGGCTTTAAGGAAGATTCTGAAAGATTCGATCCCTCGTTAGAGCAACCAAACCAAAAATTAAGTCAAATATTGCTGACTCGGTATTATTGAGTCAGTTCATGAGAGATAATGGAAGATGCAACATCTCTCACGCCCCCTAGCATCGCCTTAAGCAGTATTCAATTCGCAACAAGAAAGTGCTGGAGTCATTGATCCCGAGGAACCATAAACAAAAGGGCCATGATGGCCCTGTATCGCTCCACGTTTTTTTTAATGTGAAACAAGGGCTGTTTGTAAAACATGCATGCCCCCCATATGGGCTGTCAGTTGTAGTGGCAGCCATTGTGTTAATACGTTTTTTTGGCACTGTGACTTTGACCTTTGACATATTGACCAGAAAATCAATAGGGGCCATCTGCGAGTCATGATCAATGTACCTATGAAGTTTTATGATCCTAGGCGTAATCTTTCTTGAGTTATCATCCGGAAACCATGTAACTGTCAAGTCACCGTGACATTGACCTTTAACCTAGTGACCTGAATGTCGATAGGGATCATCTGCGAGTCATGATCAATGCACCTATGAAGTTTGAGTTATCATCCGGAAACCAATTTGCTAAGTTGTGTTACCATGACCTCGACCTTTTGACCTAGGGACCTGAAAATCAATAGAGGGTCATCTTCGAGTCTAGATCAATGTACCTATGAAGTTTCATGATCCTAGGCATAAGCATTTTTGAGTTATCATCCGGAAACTATTTTACTATTTCGGGGCACCGTGACCTTAACCTTCGTCCTAGTGACATGAAAATCAAAAGGGTTCATCTGCGAGTGGTGATCAATGTACTTATGAAGATTCAAGATCCTAGTCAAAAGCGTTCTTGAGTTATCCGGAAACCATTTTACTATTTCGGGTAACCGTGACCGTGACCTTTGACCTAGTGACCTCAAAATCAATAGGGATGATCTGCGAGTCATGATCAATGTACCTATGTGGTTTCATGATCCTAGACCTAAGTGTCTTGAGTTATCATCCGGAAACCATCTGGTGGACGGCCATACGGCATACGGATGGACGGACATACCGACATGGGCAAAACAATATACCCCATCTTCTTCGAAAGGGGGCATAAAAATCGTGCAATGCGCATGGGTTGAAATGTACTCAAGCATGTGACTTTCTCTTTAAATCCCTCGCCCCACTGGACGCTTTAAGTTAGAAGGGTGAGCATTTTTATATATAAATTTTGCCCCAGGGGCAAAATTTGAACAAATTTGGTAGAAAACTATAAGATGTCACTACATACCATTTGGAAGCCATTTGCCCAATGGTTATGGACAAGAAGATTTTTAAAGTTTGCACAAAAGAGGCTTTATTTAAGCATATGTTCAGTTTTGTGACCCCCCGGGGCAGGGTCAAATTTGAGCCCAGGGGAATAATTTGAACAAATGTGGTAGAGAACTATTAGATGTCACTACATACCAAATTTAGTAGCCCAAGGCTCTATAATTATAAACAAGAAGATTTGTTAAGTTTGCACAAAATAGGCCTTATTAAAGCATACGTTCATTTTTGTGACCCCCGGGGCAGGGTCAATTTTGACACCAGTGGCATAATTTGAAAAAACTTGGTAGACAACTTTAAGATTTTAATGCATAACAAATTTGGTAGAAATAGGCCCAATGGTTAGGGACATGAAGATTTTAAGTGTGCACAAAATAGGCCCAATATAAGCATATGTTCAATTTTGTGACCACTGGGGAACGGTCAAATTTGATCCAAGGGGCTTTATTTGGGAGAGGAGTATTAAATGTCACTACATACCAAATTTGGAAGCCGTATGCCATACGGTTATGGACAAGAAGGTTTTTAAAGTTTGCACAAAATAGGCCTTTTTTTAAGCGTATGTTCATATTTGTGACCCCCGGGGCAGGGTCAAATTTGACCCAGGGGCAAAATTTGAACAATGTAAGTAGAGAACTATTAGAATATAAAGAAGTGAAACTCCAGCTGCTGGATCAGTATTGAATTCTCATTAAAAACAATTAGTTGGTCCTTTATTTAAGGCAAGTGAATGATTGCCCAAACAGTGCAGCACAATACAAACCAACATAAACACAAAATATGAATAAAGCTGGGGTCACCGCCTTGGAACGGTCAATGCAAAGCATTGGGGGTTTAAACCGGTTATAGAGCACTCAACCTCACACTTGGCCCAGCAATATTCATAATACATTTAAGTGTAAATAAAATTTAACGTGAAAGCATTGTAACTCAAATCAAACAATAATAAAAGGGAATTAAAACGCATTCAATTTAATTACAATTTAATTACTCAATGGTATTGAAGATACCAGAGCAACAGAGTTACAACTTTTTGACGAACGATAAAATGAAACTTCAAACAAGTGTCAACTACATTCCTTCTTTTTAGAAAAAGATTCAAGAATATAGCGTCATTAAGTTAATATTTCAGATAATCATCGCGCAAATACAGGAAGAAGCAGCAATAATGGGTGTAAACATTCCATATTAAATTGCTAGGTTGTTAATGTGACTGCTAAAAATTAAATTAATAATAATTAAATAAAAAAAGAAACGCCTATCAGAGAGAAAATATAAAGAAAATTGAACGTTATAAACCCAATGACCTATGCATATAGCTTACAACTGGAAAGTTGATCGTATGACGTCAGAAAATCCATGTACCCAGGAACAGAGAAAGGGTTATGACGTAATTGGCAGGCGAAGACACAATGACGTGAAAAAAATCCAGGGGCAGTGGTGTAAAGTAATTATAAAACTATTAATGGGGGGCTACTGCAAAATTGTACTACTAATAAAACAAGTTTAGTTTATTAAATATTAAGAATAAAATATATAAACACAGTAATTCCATTACAACGACATTATTGGAATCAAACAGTATATAGGTGTTTTGACAACTGAGGACAGAAATGATTTGATTTTCGATTTGATACCAAATGTAGTTTTTATGCAGATTTGTTCATACGACACAATGACACAATTTTATTCAACAGTGAAAAATGCCTATAATGTAGTTTTCGTGCAGATTTGTTCATACGACACAATGACACAATTTTATTTAACAGTGAAAAATGCTTATACTATCACTAATGATTCCAAATTTTAAGAGAAGAAAGATATAGTGAATCGAAAACCACCAAACACGTGTTTTAAGTACATAAGCATCGTATCCTTTTGATAAAAACAAGTTAATTAAATTGAAAAGTTTAATAAGAACATTTGGTTTAACATATTTTAATTTGCGGACATGCTTCAAAACATCTCCGTAAAATGATGGATGGGAGATTTCATTATTTAAATGCCATTTGAAAGAAACATTATATTTTGAAATTAAATCACCATACTTTGGTAAATTTACTTCTTAGGTTATGATACAAAAAGCCTTGTTTTAGCAATTTTTTTGTTAATATAAGATTACGATCATTAAAATCTTTAATACATGAACATGCTCTGGCATAACGTACCAACTGCGAAATACCATAGGAAGGTCCTTTAGGAATGTTGCCATCAAGGAACGGAAAATTCACAATTTCAAAGTTAGAATCGTCCCGTTTGTCGTATAAACTAGTTTTGATCAAATTATTATTAATAGTTAAATGTAAGTCTAAATACGCAGCATCTGTATTGGATATACACGATCTATTTAAGACTAGTTCTTTTGGGTAGATTTTGTGAATATATTATTCAAATATTGGATTATCTAAATTAAGAATGTCATCAATGTACCTACTAGTAAGGTTAAAACAATTAATCAAATCTACTTGCTTAGTTTTAGATTCTAACATAAATTCGCTTTCATAACAATATAAAAAAGGTCAGCTATAAGTGGCGCACAATTAGTACCCATAGGAGCGCCAATAATTTGTTTAAATATTTTACCATTAAATTCAACAAACAAGTTATCCAGAAGAAAAGTAAGTGCTGCACAAAAGTCAAGACCAGTCCAAATAATATAATTATCTAATATCTGATTAGTAAAAAAAGCTGTTTTAGTGTTTAAAGCTAGATACAAACACTTCTCTCTAGCAAAAGTTTTTTCAATCAAAGAAACAAGTTTGGATTTTATTAAAGCGTGAGGAAGCGTTGTATATAGTGTAGAAAAATCATAAGTATTTACCTGTGACACCTTATATTTTTTATTTTCAATTTTATCAATAACTTCTAAGGTGTTTGTTATTGACCATAATAGGTTAATATTACTATTTTCATACACTTTATTACAAAATTTAGCTATATGATATATTATAGCACTCAATGCAGATGTAAGATACACTGATAATTGTTTGGTGGTACAAGACACTGAATTAGCGATAAAACGACTTGTATATGGCGTCTTATGTAATTAAGGTATCCAGTAAAGTGATGGCAATTTCTTGTCAGTAATATTGACTATTACATTTAATTGTATGCATTTGGCAATATGGTCGGTAATAATTTCATTAGGTTGCTTATTGTACTCACAATATGATGTAGTTCGTGAAAGTTCTTGTGAAATAGTTTGAACATAAAACACTCGTCATATTATTATAACATTATTAGCAGCCTTATCAACAGGAACTAAGACGAATTTAGATTTTAAGTCTTCAAGCAATTTACAGAGATTTTGTTTATTAAATTTAGGTGACTGTGGTAGGGCCAAAGTATTTGTATCATAAAAACATATTGAATTCATGGCCATACTAAATATTTATGTTTTCCAATCATTGAGTGCAGTAATTTCAGCATTTTCCTTCCTGCACCATTTAGTGCAATAATCATTAAGGATGTTACGATAGTCTTAATGCAGTCATCAAAATCAACATGAATAGGCAGTCTGTACTTAGGGCCTCTGCGTAGTAAATTTCTAAGGTTTTTATTTTGAATAAAATTAAGGTTCCCAGTAATAACATGTCCAACTGGACCATATATATATTTAGAATTAGTACAGTCACATAATGTAGGAGAATTTCTTATTACATTTATATATGTGGAAATAGAATTATAATTAAAAACGATACTTCTTACAGGTTTACTATATTTGTAGCAAATAAGTGGTGATTCAGTATTGCGGAAATAAGGGGGAATCAACAGACGTACATTTTTTTCATTGAATATTTTAGGAAGGGCAATTAAATCAAGACTTTGTTACAAAACTCAATTTTGATACGATTTCTAGTTTTGTTAAGTACATTTTCAATAAAAGGTTTAAGATAGTAGTCAGTGAAAGATTCAATAATACAAGCGCATTCATATAGAGAGTCAGATTGAAGTAAAATAAGTTTACATTCCTTATCAATATGCGCCAACGAAGAAACAGAAAGAGAGCAAAGTGCACTTAGTAATTTATGTTTACCCCCATTTTGTAATAATGTGTAGCAGTCATTAAAAGAAAGCAAACGTTTAAATTTACGCCTTAAGTTACCATTTTTCCTAATGCCATGTGAACGTTTATTTCTTAGACGTTTACTAAACAGAGTAAATGAATTAATCGATTTATTTTGAGAAATTGTTCCAACATTTAGAATATTATCATTTAATCCAAGTTGGTAAGCTGATTGCAAACGTTTAATCCATTCAAATTCTGACATGCACCTTGCTTTTAATTGGCACTGATTTGAAGTACTATTATTAAAAATAAGTTGCTCCACAGGCTGAATTGAAATATTTGTTACGCTATGACCCGTTTTATTAAAGTGCTGGTAAATGAAGTTAGAAAATTTATTGTTATTTTTAGTTAAAAAAAAAGTTCCCTAAAACGTTTTTTTAAGTGATCTACCAGTCTGCCCAACGTATTGCGCAGCACAACAGTGTACATTTCAAGTAATAACATAAACCACATGCATATAATTTCATGAGACATCGGATTTAATATTAACTGAAAATTTACGGTTCTTAACAGATGAAAGAATAAAAGATGACATATTTAAAAACTTGCAACATAAACACTTCCTGGAGTTGCACTTATTTATTGTAGGATACCGATTACACGGAGCTTGATTACGCTGCGAACTAGAACCCAGCCGCATTGTACCTCCAATGAAAGATCACTACATACCAAATGTGGTAGCCCAAGGCCCTACGGTTATGGACAAGAAGATTTTAAGTTTGCACAAAATAGGCCTTATTTAAGCATATGTTCATTTTAGTGATCCCCGGAGCATGGTCAAATTTGACCCCAGGGACATAATTTGAACAAATTTAGTAGCGGTCAATTATATGCCACTACATATCAAATTTGGTAGCCCTATGCCATACTGTTATGGACAAGAAGGTTTTTAATGTTTGCACAAAATATGCCTTATTTAAGCGTATGTTCATTTTTGTGACCTCCGGGGCAGCGTCAAATTTGACCCCAGGGGGCATAATTTGAATAAAATAAGTAGGGAACTTTACGATGTCACTACATACTGAATTTGGTAGCCCTAGGCCCTACGGTAATGGACAACAAGGTTTTTTAAGTTTGCACAAAATAGGCTTTATATAAGCATATGTGCATTTGTGTGACCCCGGGACAGGGTCAAATTTGACCCCAGGGAAATAATTTAAACAAATTTGGTAAAGGACTATTAGATGTCACTACATACTAAATTTGGTAGCCGTATGTCATACGGTTATAGACAAGAAGGATTTTAAAGTTTGCACAACATATGCGTTATTTAAGCGTATGTTTATTTTTGTGACCCCCGGGGCAGGGTCAAATTTGACCCCAGGGACATAATTTGAACAAACTAAGTAAATAACTCTTAGATGTCACTGCATACCGAATTTGGTAGCCCTAAGCCCTATGGTTATTGACAAGAAGGTTTATAAAGTTTGCACATTATAGGCTTTATATAAGCATATGTTCATGTGTGTGACCCCTGGGGCAAGGTCAAATTTGACCCCAGGGGCATAATTTGAAAAAAAATGGTAGAGGACTATTAGATTTCACTACATACCAAATGTGGAAGCACTAGGCCCGATGGTAATGGACAAGACGATTTGTAAAGTTTGCGAAAAATAGGCTTTATATAAGCATATGTTTAATATATTGACCCCCGGGGCGGGGTCAAATTTGATCCCAGGGGCATAACTTGAACAAATTTGAAAGAGGTTCACCCCTGGAACATTTGTGAGAAGTTTTATCAGAATTGGACTTGTTGTATAGGAGTAGAAGATGTTTAAAAAAGGTTAACGCACGGACGCACGCACGACGGACACAGGACCATGACATAAGCCACGCTGGCCTCTGGCCAGTGGAGCTAAAAAACACTTGATTTTTGTTCGAAATAAAATCATTTGATTAATGACAATACTATTATTTGAGCCAGGTCACAGGGAAAGGGCAGTCGTATCAGTTTCCAATTAAACTTTTTGTTATTGTCAGAAAACCGCTTTTAGGCTAACAGCTTTCAAGCAACTGCAGGCTGATCTGAACTGGCCACTGTCGCCTTAATGTCTCTGTTACTGTGACACAGTTCATTTGACTTAAAATGATATTTAATACAGTCGGTTGGTGTATAACGTATAGCTAAGGACTTCGAGACTCATTTAAATGTAAAGACCATGCATTCAGTAATTAAACCTTTGAACCTCGAAAGACAAATGTCTTTCCTATTGAAACATACCAGCGGTTTTATAATTCCGACAAATATTTTTTGTTTACAGCGCAAATTTCCGGGTAAACTGATTCAGCAATTACCGGATCGCTTAGGTTTATATCGAATTACATGTGTATCGTGTTATCTCTTGAAATTTTACCCAGCATTTGTAAAACATATTACAAGATATGTACATTTCCAGAAAAGGAACTTCATTTCTGCGTTTAGTAAGACCGAGTTCATGGAAATTGCTGCATATTGAAGAAGTAATGGCTGTTCAAAGCTATGCACCCTATATTCGGGTCTTTTTGAGTTGAATACCTTGTTATATATATAGATTTTATGGTGAAAAATATGTTTTCAGAGAAATCGAGTTTTCGTTATAATTTTATTATTTTTCATTCAAAATGATGTTTTTACTAATAAATATCATAGCCACGCGCCAACCCACATGTGTATTGGACAACTGCGATTGAGTTTTCATTTAGTTTGAGACAATACCCACATTCCCGAATATGTGTCGCAACATGTCCGTTTTTCACTTAATCACGAGTTGCAGCTCTCGTGCTTATTTTATGTGGTACGCATCAATTTGGTTTCTGAGCATTCTTACTGTTAGAAAGGACACATTATACTACAATATTATATCAATGAACATATTGTTTACCAAACAAAATCTGCAAAATTCAGGAAATCATACGTCTTCACATTACCTTTCGTCAACAAAAATGGTGGGTTCATAACGTGACCTTGTTTTGCTTTCGAAAAAAGAAACAATTGTAAGTTAAACATTGATACACGTCAACTAAAACATGAATCGTTTGAACAATGATAGGCATTTGGTATTCACGTAATCTTTACGTAAATAAAAGTATTTTGCTAAAAACTTTTAACCTATCCGTTTCTCACTAAAATTTGCTATACACCAATCGACTGTACTAAAATAGAAAGAAGAAATTATACAAACCCGTAATATGAGCAAAGACTTTTCCTCGAGTTACCCGAATCGACGCTGCCCTAATTCGACGAAATTTCTTGTTTTGCCTCTGTTTGATACATAAGCGACATCCGTTGACTTTATACAATAGCACATGGTACACTACGCACAATTCGCTATAGTTGTTGTTTGTTATGTGGAAAATAGCGGGTTAAAAGGTAAGATATGGTTGATTGGTTTGCAATTGATGGATTTTATGAATTTTACTTAATGCAAAACTTTTGAACACTTTACACCCAAATGTCTTTGTTAATAAGACCGTGGGATAATGCATCGGTTTCGTCTGCAAAAGTTCACTATTTCATTCATAAGTCACGTGACTGCCATTTGACAAAACATACTATAAATAGATTAATTTTCACTATGAAAAAGGTGTACGCGTAAACTTTGATTTGAAGTCCGGATATGTTTTTGGTTATGCTGTAAAACAATTTTGACTACATGTTGCAAGTGTTTATGTTGGTCATTGCATATTATGTTTATTACTTATTTTCATGTACATAATTAAATTTGTAGATTCCACAAAAGAAGTACAAGTTATATTCACCTACTTCCATAAACACAGCTTATGACAAGGGGTTGCTGACAGGGGCCCCTATCAAAACCACTGCCAGAAAGTATGGCATCTAAAAGTTAAAAACCTTAATTGATTTAATTAATTTCAGTTCCATATCGCTTTTACAGTAATACAAATTTAAGTACAACAATCATGAGTTAATATGTTATGCATTCAGTCTCCACAGGAGTGATATTTACATTGAACTCAGGTAACCAAACAGATGCGTCGTTATAGGGCACTCTCAACAAATAAGGCCGCCGTTACATAGACTTGGTTCATTTCGTTTTTCAACGATTTTTTGTTGATAACACAATCAATTGAATTTAGAATGTGTAAATAAAAGGTAAATGTGTATGAAGATAACACAATTAATTGCATAAATCCCTTTATTGAGCAACACAAATTCAACAAACTGCTTGTATGCGTCGAAATGGGGCACTCAAGGATACTCACTTAGTAATAAATGTTTTCAGGACATCTTGGTGATCTGCAAATTCCATGTATATGTTGATATAGGGTATCATAGTCATTCAATAAGTCGCAAAATGCTCGAATACAATTTCCAAAGCAAAATGTGACTTAACTTGATAACTAAAATTACCAGTCAAGCTGTCAAGTATCCAGGAATTCCTGCATTCACATCGAATGTATCCTTCGAATTCAATCCATTGTTGACATTAGCGGAGATTTAGTTAATCAATAACCCATATATCCTAAATGACAGTTTCTTAATAGCAAAACAAGCCGATGTATGCTGTAAGAAAGTTTTGACACGAGTGTGAACATTCATGGGCGCCGCCATTGTTGTATGACCTTGAGGGGTGTGTAAAAATACCGAAATCCCCGTAATAACCGAAATCCCCCGAAACCCCCAGAAATCTTTCGAAATCCCCCTTAATATTGATTATTTATCAAAAAACTGCAAATAGTTATATAGAATATTGCAAAATACAATAAAATCACTTATAAAACATTGTTTTTATCCAAGTGTGATAGTGAAAAACTAATATATATAATTTCGGTAATTACGGGGATTTCGGTATTTCTCGAACCGAGCATTATCTCAATCGGACTGGCTCGGCCTTTTACATAGGTTGCCATTGTGAAGATTTTTTTCATGGTATCATAACTTAGACGATGCTGAAACAGATATCTTCAGAACCGTATACAGTGACATTATTCGATATAAAGCATCTCGGTACAGGTATTTAGTCGCTTTTCTGTGTATCTTCACCGTGTCGTAGACGGATTTTATGCCATGTGATGCCGAGGATTTAAATCTGGATTTACTTCTAGGTATTCCGATTATGATGAACATTGTGATAGTGAATTTGTACAGGTCATCAGTCAGTTGTGTATAAGTGCCTAGAACGTAAAAAGGTAATGAAAAGCATATCTGGATTCCGAGGGCATGTTGTATAGAAGCATTATCTTAACTTAAAAGGTATGCCCTCTTGTGTAAATAATGCTATATTATATGAAATAAAACCCGGCTTCTACAGAGGAGCCTATGAAACCATTTGTGATCATACGATCTCGTTATAAACCATCATAGTAACAATTTTAGTCCATGTTATAAAATAATACTTGAACATAGTTTTTACAGCATAATGACATTGCATTACAAATTCATAATTTATTACCAAATACCAATACACCTGGCACAACAAATTCAGCAATGTATCAAACATTACACGTATTAAGCAAATTATTGATATTAAAAATAGAATATTGCAAGTAAACAGCTACTATTCTGAACTTATGCAGGCAACATACATTTAAGCATAAGAGCCATTATCGAATGAGACAGGTTATGAATGTTAATTGCTGAATCAAAACCATAATCAAATAGGAATTTTTCATCACAAACAATGTTTCAAACACTATTTAGTAATCGTAAGTATGACAATATGAGAATTTAAACGTGCCTGATATTTGTTTTATATTGTTTTTCGGTTTAAAAAGAAAATTTCACATATGACACACACTATATGTGTAAGGATAAATTAAAAAAGCAAAAAGATACTCACTAGAAATGTATAAACCACAAAAAGGTACTGGGCAACTTCCGTACCATGCAAATACACCGTAGTTTGTCCTGCTTCATTAATACATACTTTCATGATTGCATATGTTTTGTCATTGGTTTGATCTGAATGTAAACAGAGAATATCCATGTCGTTAGCAAGCGTATTGACAATAAATGGCTTTGGGACACCACTACGTTCAGTATGTTAACGATCAACCCTAGAAGGCACAGTTATCTCAACTTAGAGGTCTCCAACTTCAGCTGCTGTTGAGTGTGGTGCTGTTGTTGACGGTGGCGAACAGCACTGAGTTGCTTTGTCTTCATAGAATGCAGTGTTGAAATCATTCTCACTGTTCTTTGATATGGAGTCATCCTCATCGAGCAGGCAACCATCGTCAAGTGAATTTTGGGATGCTTCATGAAGTATAGGTCATGATCACTCGTGCTTCTTCTGCACCCCATAACTCAGTGGTTTCCTTCGAGGCATCGTCAAACTGCAAATACAAATGAGCAATTTAGATAAACACCATATGTGTTATGTGCTATTCTAAATTTAGATAAAAATATAAAGGCATGTTGTATTCTATTTATTTACCACGTAAAACTCAACACTTGCTCAAATATAACCCAATTTATAAGTAATTATAACAAACTCATTTCACTGAATGTTCGTTAAACAGTCTGTCTAGCTCCAAGCGTCTCCTTATGGCGCATGCGCCAACGCGCTTCCGACAGGTCAGTCACAACTCTCTAGGTAAGTCACAACAGGCCTCATGGAAAGTATTAAGAAGCCATATAAGCAACCATACATGTTAGCATCATACTTTTATAATGTTCATGGGTGAATTATTTTTCGTTCTATCAGAGTTTCACACCGAAAGCATCCAGGCTGTTCAATTGACGTGTTACTGCATATTTTAATAATGGCAATTTTTCCATCAGATATAACAGACTACTACAGTTAAAGTTCCGAAAATCCAGTTACGGTTACAATAGAGTTTACTTGTGTTACATCAAAGTTGCATTGTAACATAACACACTTCCATAATACAGAATTCCTTTTCTTGTAAATAAATGAACTTCATTTAAATTAATTTATTCATAACTCAAAAAGACATTAAACAACAAATCCACCAATTTCACCACACAAAACCTGGTAAAAGACACAATTTTAATTATTTGTCTTAAAAGGGCCTTTTCACAGATTTTGGCATGTTTTGAAGTTTGTCATTGAATGCTTTATATTGATAAATGTAAACATTGAATTTTAAAAGCTGCAGTGAAAAATCAAAAATAAAATTAAAAAAAAAGCCCGCAGTAGGGCTCGAACCAGTGTGACCCCCGGAATTCTGGAGTAAAAACGCATTATCTCACTGAGCTATCCTGACAAGCATACATATGAGGCGTATTTTAAACGTTATATAAGCAATCTTCGTAGTTTTACAAATTTAAACGACAACAACAGAACTCTCCAAATTATTCAATCGTTTCGCGTTGCAACGCTTGATAATTTATATGTTTTTAAATCGTCAAAAGATGCATAAAATGGCTATATTACACCATGGTAAATGTTCAGTAATACTGTTTCCTCACAAATATCATAACTAAAACGAAAACTTGCGAATCTGAAACAACCTTTTTTCAATTTTGTCAATTTACCAAACCGTGAAAAGATCCCTTTAACACCAGGTATTGTGTGGTATTAAATATTACGGTACCTGAGTTAAGACACCTTATAAAATTACGTTCCACACATTTATATTATAATTTGATTAACAAGCACCTGTTTTAAAATAAATTCTAAGAATTAGTATCTATAGATCACCTTATAAAAATTAAACCATAAAAACTTATATTAAGTATTAAATAAGTATTTTATTGAAATAAAATATATATATATATATATATATATACATATATATATATATATTAAATCCTTACTTAATTTATAAAACTGAAGTACTTTTTAATCAAGTAGTTTCTTCAACGGTTTTAACTCCAACACATAACCCAACAATTCTTTATACTAATTTACGTGTAACAATTTACTCTGATTTACATAAAGTAAGATTGCGAATAAGAATGAACACAATTATACATGTTTATTATAAAACGTTTATTTAATTGGGGGGTTGGAGGGGGGGGGGGTAATCAATATATTCCATAATCAAATTGAGATACAGCTACTGATAAGGTACATTTCACCATCCATATTGTAACGCGAATCCGTACCTATGCGGACCGAAATATCATCCGAATATGATACTCTAAGTGACGGAAAAACTGGTTCGGTGTACAAACAACATACGAACAAGTTAATTTGATTATCAACAAATCTTTATTATATTACTTACTTGGTGATTGTTGTTAGAACAATAATCGTACAATAAGCTTACAATAAACTATTTGAGCATTAAGTTAATGAAGAAATTAATATTGACTATCAACGTATCATTAAAGTTAATGTTTAAGTTTAAGAAGCAGTCGTCGATAAACACATGTCCCCGATTTATATTGAGACTCAGTTATTGACGTATCCATTCTTCAGTCCGCCTTCCTCTTGCCGTTGAAATGTTATTGTTTAATTGGTTCCAAATGATAGTAGATGTGTTATGAATTTAGATGTTGTTTTCCGAGAGTTCCTTTGGTAAAAGCTAGCGTTCCCGCAGTGTCGTCTTTTTTATACTATCCCGCGCTGCGGTACTTGAACCGATACTCGGGTTGCTAGCCGCTAATCATAGGCTTCCTTTGTATGACGTAATGGGCGATACTCTTCGTTTCGGAAAATTCCGAAAAGAATCCATCCGCCCGAAAGAAATGAACCCGTTTTGGATACTCTTAAAGTATTTAAAGCACTCAGCCCTTACTATATGCAGCTCCCTTTGTCGACAATAAGAATGTGCAGTGTAACCACAACAGTAAGGTTCAATATTTGAGCATATGTACATTTACCTGCTACTGGTTCAAAATGGCGCCTACTCAATATTTCTTAAGGTCTCGCGAGATCCCCTGATGCACGAGATATCGTAAAGTCAGGATATATCGGAAGAAGGAGCTGCCAATCTCTGTTGTCTTCGTCTCTGGAAAACGTTAAATGTTTTCATCGTTCTAACCTCTCTTCAAAGTTGTTCAAAGTTGAAGAATTTGATTTGTTTTAGGATGAAAATCAAGCTTCTCAGTTTAATTCTCTAAGATGTAAGAGATCCATGTCATGTTGCTCAGACAACATGCTTACATAGGAAATTTCATTAAGAATAAGTGTTATAGTTGATCAGATCATCTGGAAACATTTGATAAAGGTTTTGACATTCTTATTTAATCGAACATTTAACTAACTGTGCAGTACTTAGACATTTGTCAGCATTGCCCAGTTAGGAAATTAATCAACAAAACCACTAACCGTTAAAGTTAGACATTAAATAAATTCATGATCGTGTTCAAAATCACTGCGTAAATGATTTTGTTTAATGTAAAAACATAATAACTTGATAATGCATGTTTTTCGGTAACAAAAATTCACATTTTCGTCACACAATACTGTATTGAGTAATTCTTCTGTAATTTTGTTTAATAGAAACATTCACGAGGTCACAAATAGTTATACTAGGACACAGATTCAATTACTTTGCGATTTAGTAAACTAAAATATATACTATAGTATAAAAGTATACTCAAATACGGGGCGCAATTTTAATAACATTGCTCTGTATACGAAAACAAACGTTTTTAAGACGTTAGTGATCAGCGATACACGCCATTATGAGTCAAAAATATCCTTCAGGTCTACGGCCCTCCGGCGGTTATTGACGTCACGGGGTGATTATCAACTACCAGGTCATCAATAACCTCGGAATAATAGTCCATCGCTGTCTTTAGTACGAGAGTTTACTTAAGAAGATTATATAAGACAAACAAAGACGACGTTTAATTGGCAATTTTAATAGACAGGTATTGTGTTTCGTTCACAGGAATGTTACACGGAGGAGGTGTTGACGGAAACCTTCTTATTTGTGTACCGAGGAGGTTGCCGATCAAGAGATGTAAGTACGTTGCTTGAACTTCCACCACGCTATTTGTGCTTGGTTGTAAAATACTTTGCTTAATAAAAACATTATTTACAGAAATAAGGTAAATTTCTGTAAACATTAACATACATTTTTGCAAAATGTACATTTCGATGCCCGGTTAGAATCGAGGTTCATGTTTATATATATACATGCATATTATGTATGAAAATACATACATATTTTTAAGAACAATTAACAAGCAAACAAGTTTTTTAGACACGGCAAATTTCAATATAAATGCTTATAAACTTGAAATATGCATAATTAACTAAATGTAATACATGTTTAGATGCTTTATTTTCTAATGATCAGTCAAACAAAGTAAAATTGTTGTGTTATATTATTTGCTGTTGTGGTACTTTAAGCGCTGCCGAAGGGGTGTACTCGCAATCGGAAAGCGGGAGGAGCTCATCGGTTGCTCACAGTAAGCCCTCTTTCACCCACTTGATCCAAAAAAGCTGTAATTGTCTTCTCAATACACCTTCAATAAATCCGCACTTCTTACGTGACAGTAACATTTCTTTTTATGTATCGGTTATTACTTAAAACCACACACCTTGAAATGAAATACATGTTAATCAATACATATAGATGCAATTTGAAAGTGTGCAAAATTGTCATTAAATCTTTAGCCTTGTAAACAAGTAATTTTTTTCAATTTTAAAACCGAAAGTATGATTTCTAAACGTAAAGTCCATTTCGACAAACGCGATTGCTGTTAAGTTTTAAAGCGCAAACAACCACGGATTTCTACTTTGTAACCACCAGATATATTCTAATTGATTTAGATTAAATTAAATATATAGCCTTGTTAGCAAGTAATTTATTATTTTTCAAACGGTACCGCTTTTAAAACCGAAAATAGGATTTCTAGTCGTATACGTCCATTTCGACAAACGCGATTATTTTTAAGTTTTAAAACGCAAAAAGACGGATTTCTACCTGGTAACCACCAGATATATTCTAATCGGCATAGATAAAATACGTTACTCAATTATACTTGCCATGTATTTAATTTCAAGGTGGGTGGCTTTAATGTTTTTTGTGTGAAAATAACGTAAGTCCTGGATATTAAATTATGGATCAACATTTAAATTAAAAATACATAAATAAGAAGCATCTATACAAGAGCAAGAATAAAATATATTTGATTTTAGTGTAAAAAAGTAAATACCACCGAACCTTTTAATAAATAAGTATTTGTTAATAATTTCTCAGAACTTGTATCATATATGTCACGTCGTTGCTCGGTGGTAGGTTGACACATACACCACATCGAGAACTAATGTTATCAAATAAAAATCTGTTACATGTTCATCCATTTTATAATACGAGTTCCCAGAAGGTATACATGGTTACAGGTCATGTCTTAACATCCATTTCAAACTTATACCACACATACACTTCCTTCGATAGGATATGTTTTAACGTATACCAAGCGTTTGAAACCAGCTTATTTTCTCTGCTGCCGAAAATATATTCGAACCGGCAACGCATCGTTTCACTTTATTATATTAAAACAAAATCAAGTATAACTATAAATGCAAATTTGTGTTGATAACGTTTAAATATAAATCCCCGGATTATATATGTATTTATATTTGTAAATATATTTATACATACACAAAGCATGTGTTTGTTGAGTTTTTTTCATTATGCTCCTGATACAAAATGTCAACTTCAACCTTAATTGGTATTAAGATAAATTATGCCTTTTACCGTGTGCGTCTGAAATTACTTCCATAATTTATGATCCAATAGTATATCCTACATAACAAATTATTTTTAAGTTGTATTTCAAATTTATTTCATGTTAAATTTGTTTTTAAAAATCAGTTTTCTTTATAGCAATAGCCAACATTTTAAAGCTAGATGTGGTTCGGTACCATATATTTAACGAGATAAAACATGTTCGTTTTAATTTTTTGTGTGACAATATATTCCATTTGAATTTCCCGCGACGTTATCCGACCATTTTTGAGCGAACGAGAGATTGGCTTAAGGCAGCATCAGAAGCACGATGTAGTTCTCATGAGCTGCTCGAAGCCAATCTCGCGTTCACTCATAAATGTTGGGATATCGTAATATTTTACGAAATATTCGTTGACTTTCAGTGTTTATGAGTCTTTAATGTTAATATACACACTTTTCCATGTTATCAGATGCTGTTCAAACGAAAACGACTGTAACAGTCATTTGTGTGGAATTAGACCGGGTAATTACCTTTATGTATACATATTTATGATAATCAAATGGGTACTTTTTATGTTGCCAACACATGTTTCTCATACTTGTGTAGAGTACTTCATTTAGTTGCTAGCATTTTGAGATTTTCTCACTTGTGTGACTTATCTGCGTTGCATCACTTATTATATAATATTACCATGAAGATAACTCTATAATAAAGTATAAATAACACAACATGTGATTTTTCATAGTATTTATCTCAGTTTTATCCTATAAACATTTCAGAGCATTTAACATATATGACGATGGTAAATAAATATGGATTTCAATATTTCCACCCATAAACATTTTATTTCACCAATACAAATTCCAAGCGCGGAGTCATTTTCCTCCTGCTTTTAAATATCTTTATTAATCCCTAAAAACCTTGCCCCAATCCCTGTGGAAGTAGCCAAGGTGCGTTCAAATATGAAAGTATATACATACATTAAAATGTATCATTAACAAATATGTAAACAAAATTCGCCGTGGTGTAATGGATATGGTGTCCGCCTAGCGACCAAGAGGTCACGGGTTCGATCCCCATCGTGGGGGCGTTCTTTAGATCTCCCTCAAAGACACCAAGTACTGGTTCTAGGCCCAGGAAACGGACTCGAGAGCGTTTATATAAGCCTAAGGCTTTCGATGCAATCGAGCTAAAATAAATAGGTTTAAACTAAAATGTATCATTGATAGATTTCAATAACACTTAAAATGAGTACCATTTCAGTATTTACCCTTAACAAATATGTAAACATTCTGACTTCTGATCAAACGGTTAAATGTATTTCATATTTTACTGAAATGCTACGATATATTCTTAAATGATGATACCGTGACAATGGAGAACCGACATATTTGCGCTGGGCATAGGAAATGTGTTGCCTTTAAGCAAGTAACAAGGGGCAGGTTTAGCTTTATTGAGAGGTATAGGAAGCACTCCAACATTTCCATTCATTAACAAAAAGTAAAATAAATAAAATACGCTCCTTGTGCGATGACGCATTGTCATGCAGAAATATGACATTGACATACATGCACCGTGTCCTCTTTTTTTGCAATATGTTATGAGTTTTTGAAGAACGTTAGACTTGTAAAGCTTTGTATTTACAAACTTTCCTTAAGGTCTAGCAAATTGAAGATCGAAACCTTGATATGTAAATAACATTGTATAATTACATTGTTTACTCGTGATTGATGCCTGTTGACTTACCTCGTCAATTTTAAATTTAACCCATATCACGTCACCAACGACGTTTGTTTTTAACTGTTCATGGTTTTAATGTTTGAACAATGTTTTTGCGCATCAGTGCCCTTTTCTGCTAATCTTTCAATATATTGAGAACCCAGCAAGCAAGGACCTTTAGAATGTATCGAAAGAAGTTTAAGATTGGTAGAAAATACTCCCAATAAGATGTGAAGAATACTTACTATTTGCCTTACAGTGTATTTTGCAGAAGACACGCATAATTCTTTGCATAAACACGAATATTCTTTGCATAAAACACGCACAAGTCATCGCATAAAACATGCAATATTCTTTGCATAAAACACACATGATTCTTTGCATAAAACACGCATAATTCTTTGCATAAAACACGCATACTTCTTTGCATAAAACATGCAATATTCTTTGCATAAAACACGCATAATTTTTAACACCAAACTTCTGTACAGACGTTCCTGTTTTGTCGAAGCCATAAGTATTTTTACCTTCTATTAAAACCAGCCCGCAAATAAATTATGAATACAGCGAATACCTTTCGAAACATACATGTTTTTATGTCAATTAACTTAACAAATTTCACCAAAAACGTCTTAACACTCTATACAACGAATACAACGCATCCTCATATGGGACAGTAATGCCGCGGCGTATTGTGACTCTCTACCAACCATTGTTGTATACTGGTATATTATTATACTAACAATGTTTAGCTTTTCATAAATGCATCCCAACTGAGCGGATTTTAACGGAAAAAGATACAGTATGAAACTTACATCTAAATATGCCCACGACTGTCGGTTCCTTGTGATCATCACGATGCCGTCTGATAAAAACGTCCACATCCATTCATACTTGAACGCTTCTCGTAATGCCTAGTTCCTCGAAAACCAAGTAGTGTCATGTTTCATATGATTTATCATAACAAATATATAACGAAACATCAAATAATAAAAATATTTTAATTAAAAGTCACAGCTGAATTAACTTTGTTAAATAGATGTACTAATATTGTATGTTTTCTCCACAGGAACTATACGCTGGTTTGCAAAGCATGTTCATTATTTATGTAATTTTATACACGTGCTTTTAGACTATACGAACGTAACTCAATGCTTCTTCTGCGACTCATCCAAGTCTGATCAGGCATCAGTCTCCAACCCTTCGGACTGTATCACTCTCACTACGTGTGACACCGACCAGGTATCTTTTTATGTATGGGACCCCTTTTTGAGTTCAGCACAACTGCTTAACAGCTTTAGAAACCTGGATGGAGGTTTACGATAGAAAATTAGAATTGTGATCCAAATAAAAGAATAAAAGTCACATCAATTTAAATCAAACGGATGTGAATCGGGCATCAATGCTTTGGAGAATACATGTCACCATAACAAATTTACTTATGTTACATTATAAAAAAAAACAAGCAAAACAAACAAGCATTCAGCCGAGCCACGTTCATCATTTTACATAACACAATACATTAAATACTGTATTTCTTTATTGTCATGTTCAAACTTCCAAACATGTTAAAAACGTTTTCATTAATTTTTGCTTGAACATGACTATGGTGTTCCTGCATTTTTGTATATCAGAGATGTTAAAAAGTTATGTTTTGTTATGTGTAATTCTGTGTGACACATAATATAATTAGTATTGCATGCGTGTTTGACAGGTTTGCTATGCCCACAATGGGTACAACCCAGGATCGGCTATGACGTTCAAATACGGGTGTCAGAACAAATACGTGAGTCGTGATACAGTTAATGTTCATGCATACATATAGCGCAATCGCATCTGATAATGTAATGCCATAAGAATAGCATAAACGTTGCGTGCCGAATCAATCAGACAAGCCTCTGAAACTGTTGTTTTGTACCTGCCTGTGTTATTATACATATATAATCAGTTTCATGAATGACAATTCTTAACCAATGACAATCGTGTATTTTCATATACCCCAATTGAATAAATTAAACGCTAAGTAAGTGTACTTTGCTAATGTGAATACTAGTATATACGTAAAGTATAATTCGTTTAATGAAACGAGAAATGGCGTTATGATAAGATCGTTGTTATATGATCCAGAGAATTCTATGTATGAGCGTTTATACTACACTTTGCGAAATAAAGTTATGCTGACATTTGGTGTAATCAAGCTATTTCGTTTTATCCAAATTAATATGTGTTCTATAATATTACAAATACTATTGTAGCCACAGATCCAGTACTAGAAAAGTCAAATGTATTAACACACTCATTTACATATGAGCCTCGCTCCATGAAAAGTGGTTTAGAACATGTTCGTAAAGTGTCGTCCCAGATTAGCCTGTTCATTCCACACAGGCTAATCAGGGACAATACTTTCCGACTTTTCTCAGAGAGAGGCTCATTTCAACAAGGTAAAAGTCCAGATAATACAGCCGGGCACAACTCCTATTGTAACACAAAACGTGTAAGTTATCGACAAAGAAAACATATAACTCAAATAGAACACAAAATGCAATACAATGGGCGCACCGACGTTTAACTGTCTATAAGGAATCAATATGAAAGCTTCAAGATTATTTCGATCTCTGTTTCAGATGTGTAAAGTCTTAATGAGGAATGTGTTCGAATTTATGCGTCGTTGTGCGGGTAGTTCCTCAGCAGTGTGCCAACATGACAGCGTAAACTGCGATGTCTGCTGCGGAGACGGAGGCTGTAACTACGACGATTGCAAGATCCTCAGAAGTATGGTACAATTATAAAATAAGTCTCGTTCTGGTAAAACTGGGTTTAATGGATGTGCGTAAAGTTACGTCCCACATTAACCTGTGCACTTATCGTATATAATTATAAGGGTCGCTTGTGGTATAGTATATATGGCGCAGGTCAGCACATAAGGAAGTCGTGAAGACTTAGCGATGATCTGTAAATAAACTCTGGCATACACACCGTATATATGCCGCAGGTCAGCACATAAGGTAGTTGTGAAGACTCAGCGATGACCTGTAAATAAACAATGACATACACACAGTATATTTGGCGCAGACCGCACATAAGGTAGTCGTGAAGACTCAGCGACGGCCTGTAAATAAACTCTGGCATACACACAGTATATATGTCGCAGGTCAGCACATAAGGTAGTCGTGAAGACTCAGCGATGACCTGTTAATAAACTCTGGCATACACACAGTATATATGGCGCCGGTCTCCACATAATGTAGTCGAGAAGACTCAGCGATGACATGTAAATGAACTCTGACATACACGCATTATTTAGGGTTTAAGTCTGCAATATAGTCAATGCCTTGTGGGCGATTTTACATTTGTCTTTGCTAGAAGCCGCTGACAGTATTGATTTGTTGGTCTTTGTTCGTCTTTGCAAAACGTACAATTACTCTCAGATAAAACACTATAAAATGTTTTTTACCAAAACAAAAATCCGATATTAGACAGTGCACAGGTTTATCAGGGACGACACTTTTCACCTTAACTTGATGTTGCTAAGAAAATACTTTATTTAAACGAAACATATCATAGAAGCGGAATGTGTCGTTCCTAGTCTAAGTGACACTTTGCGCACATGCATTTAACACCGTTTTCCGAAGCGTCTCTCAAATTAACGCTATATATACTATTAAATAATATGTGATATGAATGTTTTTCGTGTAGAGCATGTACAAAAGCATTCATGAATTGGATATTGTGTGGAGAGTATATCTCTAGCAATTTAAAAGTCCTCGTTCAGACAATTGCGTAATGTTGTTTCATGTTTACGCATCAAACTATTATATATAGAACACGCCAAAGTAATAGAAATACGATCAAGAAAAAACGTTGAATACTTGTAAAACAATGTCTGTACTGGGATTCGGACCCGGCATTATTAAAAGCAAAAGTTAAACCTTACTCTGGATCCGTAAGAACATAACAGGGTGTTTTTAAAACAAGTTTAGTGATACACGTTTTATTTATACTATTTATTATAAAACAAGTTTGATTGAAGATTGCGTATAAACGAATCGATATTATTGTCATATTGAAAGCTGAACATTATAATTATTATAAGCAAAATTGAAGACTTACTCTGGATCCTAAAAAACATAACAGGGTGTTTTTGAAACAAGTTTAGTGATACACGTTTTATCTATACGATTTATTATTTAACAGTTTTGATTGATGATTGTGTATAAGCGAATCGATATTTTAGTTATATTGAAAGCTGAACGCAGTGTCTGCTCTTTTCAGCGCGCCTTTACAACCTGTGGGTTACAGGCAAATTAAACAAGGATACCCTTCAACTCATTCCATAGGCGCTGGGAGTGGACCCGTCAAATGTAGTTGTGTCAACTGTGTAGTTTGACCGTTAATAAAGCTGTATTATGTTTTTGTGTGTGTGTGCTAATCGATAAGAAAATTGCTACTAATTAAATAATTTGTTTTATTTTATGCTTTCCCTTTGTTTATAGAAACATATCATTGAAATAAAACTGATATTTCACTGTTTCAAACAGTGAAAAATAACAGTGACTAATATCGATAATTTTCACTGCTTTACTGTAAAGTACGCCATTTCTTCGACGAAATGACGTCATTATTCCAGCGAAATCCTCCAGTAAAACTCTTTTACAATGTAAATAAACGGTGAAAAAAGCATAAAATGAAAAGAAAATTTGTTTGATTTGGTTTTATAACGATTTTAATTCACTCGTGATCATAAAAAAATATATTTTTATGATCACTCGTGAAATCAAATCGGTATTCCACCGAATCCAACAAATATCCTCTATTTATCCCATCATTATGCCCGCAATAATAAAATAACACCCGAACGATAATGTTGCCATTTTGTGTTCATTACGTTGTGCAATATTTAAAGTAAGCGTTTGTTTTCTGCAGTTTTCTGATTTTCACCTTCGTTTTGAAGTATGGAATACGTGGACATGATTGAATACATGTACATGTTGTATATCGAATGCCAGGTAAGTGTAGACTACAAGTAAGTTTATTTAGCTCAGCTAAATTTACCTCTATTTGTATTCCTCAATAAGCTCGTATTCGCTAAGCGTGTCATTTATTTAAGAAAGATACATTGAATAAAATTGTAACATTATACGTCGCCGTGGTGTAATAGATGTGGTGTCCGCCTAGAGACCGGGAGGCCACGGGTTCGATCCCCACCGTGGGATCTCCACCAAAGACACCAAGTACTGGTTCTAGGCCCAGAAAACGGACTCGAGAGCGTTTATATAAGCCGTAGGCTTTCGACGCAATCGAGCTGAAATATATAGGTCTAAACTAGCATCATACGTCTGCAAACGTTTTGGGTTAAAGTTCAAAGTCTGCTGAAATATGATTAAGTATTTTTAGAATGTTACTGGTAAGCGATCGTTCCCCCACAATAATAACTACGAGGTCGTTTTCAATTACTAGAATTCGTAATTCGTAACCAATGCCATATTACTAGTTTATCATACCGCTGCATTGATATCTGTCTGATACAGCGTTGCATGATATATTTTTTATCATACCGCTGCATTGATATATGTCTGATACAGCGTTGCATGATATATTCTTTATCATACCACCGCATTGATATCTGTCTGATACAGCGTTGCATGATATATTTGTTATCATACCACCGCATTGATATCTGTCTGATACAGCGTTGCATGATATATTTGTAATCATACCACCGCATTGATATCTGTCTGATACAGCGTTGCATGATATATTTGTTATCATACCATCGCATTGATATCTGCCTGATACAGCGTTGCATGATATAATTGTTACAATACCACCGCATTGATATCTGCCTGATACAGCGTTGCATGATATATTTGTTATCATACCACCGCATTGGTATCTGCCTGATACAGCGTTGCATGATATATTTGTTATCATACCATCGCATTGATATCTGTCTGATACAGCGTTGCATGATATATTTGTAATCATACCACCGCATTGATATCTGTCTGATACAGCGTTGCATGATATATTTGTTATCATACCACCGCATTGATATCTGCCTGATACAGCGTTGCATGATATAATTGTTATAATACCACCGCAATGATATCTGCCTGATACAGTGTTGCATGATATATTTGTTATCATACCACCGCATTGGTATCTGTCTGATACAGCGTTGCATGATATATTTGTTATCATACCACCGCATTGATATCTGTCTGATACATCTTTTCATGATATACTAGTTATCATACCACCGCATTGATATCTGTCTGATACAGCATTGCATGATATATTTGTTATCATACCACCGCAGTGATATCTGCCTGATACAGCGTTGCATGTTATATTTGTTATCATACCACCGCATTGATATCTGCTTGATACAGCGTTGCATGATATATTTGTTATCATACCATCGCAATGATATCTGTCTGAAACAGCGTTGCATGATATATGCGTTATCATACCACCGCATTGATATCTGTCTGATACAGCGTTGCATATTATTTTTTATCATACCACTGTGATGATATCTGTCTGATACAGCGTTGCATGATATTTTTTTATCATACCACCGCATTGATATCTGTCTGATACAGCGTTGCATGATATATTTGTTATCATACCACCGCATTGATATATGTCTGATACAGCGTTGCATGATATATTTGTTATCATACCACCGCATTGATATCTGTCTGATACAGCGTTGCATGATATATTTTTTATCATACCGCTGCATTGATATATGTCTGATACAGCGTTGCATGATATATTCTTTATCATACCACCGCATTGATATCTGTCTGATACAGCGTTGCATGATATATTTGTTATCATACCACCGCATTGATATCCGTCTGATACAGCGTTGCATGATATATTTGTAATCATACCACCGCATTGATATCTGTCTGATACAGCGTTGCATGATATATTTGTTATCATACCATCGCATTGATATCTGCCTGATACAGCGTTGCATGATATAATTGTTACAATACCACCGCATTGATATCTGCCTGATACAGCGTTGCATGATATATTTGTTATCATACCACCGCATTGGTATCTGCCTGATACAGCGTTGCATGATATATTTGTTATCATACCATCGCATTGATATCTGTCTGATACAGCGTTGCATGATATATTTGTAATCATACCACCGCATTGATATCTGTCTGATACAGCGTTGCATGATATATTTGTGATCATACCACCGCATTGATATCTGCCTGATACAGCGTTGCATGATATAATTGTTATAATACCACCGCTATGATATCTGCCTGATACAGTGTTGCATGATATATTTGTTATCATACCACCGCATTGGTATCTGGTTGATACAGCGTTGCATGATATATTTGTTATCATACCACCGCATTGATATCTGTCTGATACATCTTTTCATGATATACTAGTTATCATACCACCGCATTGATATCTGTCTGATACAGCATTGCATGATATATTTGTTATCATACCACCGCAGTGATATCTGCCTGATACAGCGTTGCATGTTATATTTGTTATCATACCACCGCATTGATATCTGCTTGATACAGCGTTGCATGATATATTTGTTATCATACCATCGCAATGATATCTGTCTGAAACAGCGTTGCATGATATATGCGTTATCATACCACCGCATTGATATCTGTCTGATACAGCGTTGCATATTATTTTTTATCATACCACTGTGATGATATCTGTCTGATACAGCGTTGCATGATATTTTTTTATCATACCACCGCATTGATATCTGTCTGATACAGCGTTGCATGATATATTTGTTATCATACCACCGCATTGATATATGTCTGATACAGCGTTGCATGATATATTTGTTATCATACCACCGCATTGATATCTGTCTGATACAGCGTTGCATGATATATTTTTTATCATACCGCTGCATTGATATATGTCTGATACAGCGTTGCATGATATATTCTTTATCATACCACCGCATTGATATCTGTCTGATACAGCGTTGCATGATATATTTGTTATCATACCACCGCATTGATATCTGTCTGATACAGCGTTGCATGATATATTTGTAATCATACCACCGCATTGATATCTGTCTGATACAGCGTTGCATGATATATTTGTTATCATACCATCGCATTGATATCTGCCTGATACAGCGTTGCATGATATAATTGTTACAATACCACCGCATTGATATCTGCCTGATACAGCGTTGCATGATATATTTGTTATCATACCACCGCATTGGTATCTGCCTGATACAGCGTTGCATGATATATTTGTTATCATACCATCGCATTGATATCTGTCTGATACAGCGTTGCATGATATATTTGTAATCATACCACCGCATTGATATCTGTCTGATACAGCGTTGCATGATATATTTGTTATCATACCACCGCATTGATATCTGCCTGATACAGCGTTGCATGATATAATTGTTATAATACCACCGCAATGATATCTGCCTGATACAGTGTTGCATGATATATTTGTTATCATACCACCGCATTGGTATCTGGTTGATACAGCGTTGCATGATATATTTGTTATCATACCACCGCATTGATATCTGTCTGATACATCTTTTCATGATATACTAGTTATCATACCACCGCATTGATATCTGTCTGATACAGCATTGCATGATATATTTGTTATCATACCACCGCAGTGATATCTGCCTGATACAGCGTTGCATGTTATATTTGTTATCATACCACCGCATTGATATCTGCTTGATACAGCGTTGCATGATATATTTGTTATCATACCATCGCAATGATATCTGTCTGAAACAGCGTTGCATGATATATGCGTTATCATACCACCGCATTGATATCTGTCTGATACAGCGTTGCATATTATTTTTTATCATACCACTGTGATGATATCTGTCTGACACAGCGTTGCATGATATTTTTTTATCATACCACCGCATTGATATCTGTCTGATACAGCGTTGCATGATATATTTGTTATCATACCACCGCATTGATATATGTCTGATACAGCGTTGCATGATATATTTGTTATCATACCACCGCATTGATATCTGTCTGATACAGCGTTGCATGATATATTTTTTATCATACCACCGCATTGATATCTGTCTGATACAGCGTTGCATGATATTTGTTTTATCATACCACTGCATTGATATCTGTCTGATACAGCGTAGCATGATAATTTTGTTATCATAACACCGCATTGATATCTGTGTGATACAGCGTTGCATGATATATTTGTTATCATACCACCGCATTGATATCTGTCTGATACAGCGTTGCATGATATATTTGTTATCATACCACCGCATTGATATTTGTCTGATACAGCGTTGCATGATATTTTTTTTATCATACCACCGCAGTTATATCTGTCTGATACATCGTTGCATGATATATTTATTATCATACAACCGCATTGATATCTGTCTGATACAGCGTTGCTTGATATATTTGTTATCATACCGCCGCATTGATATCTGTCTGATACAGCGTTGCATGATATATTTGTTATCATACGATCGCATTGATATTTGTCTGATACAGCGTTGCATGATTTTTTTATCATACCACCGCATTGATATCTGTCTGATACAGCGTTGCATGATATATTTGTTATCATACCACTGCATTGATATCTGCCTAATATAACGCGTCCTGATATATTTTTATATATTGTGGTAAACAGGAAGTTCTTATATCACCCGATGATAGGAGGAAGGTAATATTCCTCGGAATCAACCATAATCATATTTAGTAAAATCGAATCAAATTCTTTAAAATAAGCAAGTTGATACCAATATGTTATATATTTTATACACAAAATCAACACAAACAACAAAAAAAACATGTTTTACAAATATTGGTCCCGTTTCATAAACAATTTATCTAAGTTTTTCATAAGAATTCTGCGATACTAATGTTCGAACATTTATACGCCAATTCCTACGAACGTTTCATAAACACGTTCGCTAACTTAAGAATTATTACGAATCTTACGAACGTTAAACAAGTCTAGTTCTTTTATTAAATATTTGAAAAGACGTCACAATACAATTTGGCGCCATCTGTCAGATTAATTCTACAACAGGCAATAAAGCCTAATGATTACGAATACATTTTATTTTCCCTTTTAAGTAAATGTGAAGTCGTACGCAAACATTCTTTAAAATTAGGTCGATGTTATTTGACACGAAACGTATTTTTGCAATACTTTAACTGCACCCGATATGAATTGATTAGAACTAAAACATGTTAAATGTGTTATGTTGGTAACTATTTCAGACCAACACTGACTCCTCGAAAATTAATTGTAAACGATTTACAAAGAGTTCATAACGTTCGTCACGTGTAACAATTTCTTTTTGTTCATATTGAAATGCACTATTGGGGTTAAAATGGTGTGTAGCAAAAGGCTGAAAGTTACTGTCGGTGTTGGATATATTTACATGGATTTACAACGGAGCGTACTTATATTGATCGACATGGAGACATTCTTCACTAAGAAGATGGTATTCCACATTATGAAAATCTGCATGACATTGTGATAAAAGTCGCATTTGTAAACATTGCAATATACTATTTTGTTTTGGAAGAAGAATAAATGTGAAAACTGGCTAAATTTAATTTTATTATAGATTATTATGTAATTCTATGGCATTTAAGTAGTAATACTAACCTTGCTTAGATGTCTGATTGTAATATTAGTAAAGATATTTGTTTGTTTGAGCTATTTTGTCAAACATTTTTCATATCAATACATTTTGTATTGATTTAAATAAATAACAGCTGCTTCAAGTACATTTATGGTTTCATTTGTGTTCATTATTTTACAGTCACTTCTGTTGAGAAAACTAAGAAAAAAAAATAGACAAAACATCTTGAGTGGTGAAAAGTCAAGGTCAATGTCATCATTCAAGGTAAAAGGTCAAATATCATTGTATTTTTCTTTCCTAAAATTTTAACCCATTTATGCTTAGTGGACTCTCCCATCTAGCTAAATTGGATCAATTTATCATGACTGGCAGATGACCCCTATTGATTTTCAGGTCACTAGGTCAAAGGTCAAGGTCACAGTGACAAAAAACGTATTCACACAATGGTTTCCACTACATCTGACAGCCCATATGGGGGGCATGCATGTTTTACAAGAAGCCCTTTTTAATTACTTAAATATAACCTCAGTGTGGGGTCACATGGGCTCTTTGACCAACCAAATTCGGTCTTGGCCACAATGACTCTTTGTTCCTTCCAGACCGTGACGTGGTATCCAGTATGGTCAAAATTAACAACCCATCTCCACCCCTTCTCCGCCATAAGGTTTAAACTCCCGTACTATGTATGTTTTTACATGTGTATAAAACACATTTGTATATTATTTTACTGTTATAAGCATCAAGTTATTTTCTTTTATACTTATTTTGGGCGTGTTTTTATCGCTGTCATCACATTCAACTTCACAAATCAAATTCATTTTTGTATGTGAATGGCGTGTTTTGTATTACCGGTACCCATTATGCTTTTCTGGAAAGAATCTGTTCTTTGTTTATCTTGTTTATGGCATTTTAAACTAAATGCCCGTTTTCAATTAACAATATTGTGTTTGTTCATTCCTTCAAGTCATACGAGCGCGTCCGGTCTATGATCTTTTCATTACCACCGATGACTATACATAAATAATATTATTCAGCAAGAAAGGTTTGAATTTCGCTTTCGAATTGTAGGTTTTTGCTATTAAATGAAGTATGCAGTTTTGAAAAAAAGCAAAATTTCTGTTCTATACAACTTTTTCTTTGTTTATATTCCCATGCAAAATGCTTTGAAAATGTAATGTACATGGGCAATCATGCAATTCAGGACCTCTCGGTAAAACCAAGATCCATGTGTTACACTGGCATATCGGTCAGACATACACACAACTTCTTCATTATCAAGAACATCAACTCTCCATATATGTTGACGCTTTACATAAATACTGTTTCAATACAAAGTATGAGGGAAATGGTTGAGTGGTAAAAGTGTCAGGCTCTAAGCCTAGAGGTTATGGGTTCTTGCCCTATAATTGTTATGACCATGCTTCCGCATATATCTTTACTATTGGTAGCTTCTATGATGCTAACATGCTGGGGAATTTGTCGTGTGTGGCATCTCGAAAGGATCCGAATGCTAAGGCCTCCAGCACTGATCGAAAGGGTTTAGCTTATATTATGAATGAACATCGAAACAGCAAATTAAATAATAACAATAATTTATCTTTATTCTTCATTGTAATAATAACCACAGTAAAGATTAACATACAATAAGTGTATGGTTAACATTTTGCCGGTTAATGTCTTTACATAATGAATATATGCATGTAGCAACAACTTTTTATTTTGATTAAGAGCGTTTCAATTCACCAACAAAATAATTTCTACGTTTAAAAAGATTAGGCGTTCATCCTGATAGACTGTCTAGCTCGACCAATATGACTATTCAAGCCAGTTTAACTGTTACTTTTTCAACGTGTAATTTTATTAAAACAGAACACCCCATAAAGTCAAGGCAATTACCGCCGTTCTAATTGACATCTCGACCCCTCGCGTCAAACTTTATACTGGGCTGAAGATAGTGATATGGGCTGAATAAAGTTCACACTGGGCTGAAGATAATATGGGCTTCAGTTTGGCCTCGGGCTTCAGACTAAGATCCTCAACCCAGTAACAAGCCCAAAACGTTTAAGTGCATTTACATAATAATTCCACTTGTAATTGTATTAAAACAGAACTCCCCATAACGTCAATGCAAATTCAATATATGACCAACATTCTAATTGACATCTCGACCTCTAGCGTCAAACTTTATACTGGGCTGAAGATAGTCATATTTGCCTTTGGCCTGACAGGCCTCAGGCTAATATGACTAACTTCAATTCGGCCTCCGGCTTCAGACTAAAACGATGAAAATCATGAACAGGGTAAAACACATCAGTGAACTAACAGATAATCTAAGTACATAATTGCGTACTGGTATCATTAAAAGAGTGCAACTGTTATGTTCTACATGTATATAAACAAGTATGAACAGTGATCTAGTTTTGGAAGATGCCATTAACCTATTTTATAAAATTTAAAACTTAAATGATATGTCAGTCATCTATATTATTCTTGGATTCAAATTTCTAAATATTCGTTAACTGACGGCGAACCTTCAAACAAAAATAATAATTTCAATCTGATTCCTGAGAACTTTGTCCATAATCTACTCTCTTACGTTTTCCAGAATACACATTTATATTCACTGACCCCCCCCCCACTAATATTTGCACTGCACAAAACAGCATACGGGTTCAAATTTTGACGGTTGGTGTAATTCAATGGGTTCTCCTTGTTTCGTTCAGAGTATACTGCAATGTTTGTTTCTTTCTCATTTGGCCCTGTGTTCGCCAGCACTACATCAGCAATGATGTCAGATGTCTTTACATGCTGTTCAATTGAGGGAACAGAGTACTCATTCACTGTCTGTACATTATTCCAGCCAGCAAGATGTGCAATTTCCGTTGAAGGTCTCCCTGCTTTCACTTATGTGTTTGGAAAAATTGTTCTGCAAGAATGATTCACGTTGCGACCTTCAAGCTCCCTCTCTTCTGCTAACACGTTCATCATCTTACCTTCTCTACAGCAGTTTCGCTGTACCAGACATCCGAACTTGGAGATTTTATGTCTTGCAAATAAAATCTACACATGAGTTTCGATGGTCTATGATCCCTGTAGGCTTTGTAAACCTTTACTGGGCAGCACGGGTCGTCAGGCCTCTCAAAAGCCTTCGGCTTAATTTTTCTTATATCGGTTGACTTTGTCCCACTCCTAGTTTTTGTTCTTCTTTCTGAAATAAACCATAATATATTTTTGAGATAAACATGAAACTCTTCTTTTTGTATGCTGACATTTTCTTCAATAATCAATTTCAAACTTTCAGTGTTACTGTTTGGGAAACAGCTTTCATACAAACTATGCACTTGTGAAAGAACTTTTAACCCTTTCAATGCTGAAACTATTTGCAAACAGTCTGGATCCAGACCAAACGCCACATTCAATCTGTTTGCTATTGTTAGTGTTTTTTGGAAAACAAATTTGAATAAATTCAGCAGATGACATTTTAGAAGACGACAAATTCCCAACATGAAATGGGTTAATGCTTTTAAATAAAAGTGAATATTTCCACAAAACTTTTGCATTCAATATACTTTGGCACCTAAAATGTGTTGATGCAACATTAAGCAAAACATTAACAATAATTTCTTTATATACATAAGGTGCACAGATTTTAAAATATTATGGGACTGACAAAGTCGAAAATTCTGTGACAATTTGTCACAAAATGTTAAAATCAAGTACCGTTACACTCTAAATATCCTCTTTGATCACTTTTATTTTAAACGATATGTCACCCCACATCAAATTAAGGTGTTCTTGACGACCTCGTAAACCGAAGAAAATTCCATTGTTCAACCAGATAGTGTATAGCAACTGTTCTGGCGTTTCTGAAACAAATATAACATTCATATTAATTTATCAACCGGAAATTAGGAACTTTACTTTAGAAATTTACTTACAATTCACCCACACACTCAAATCGACGTGTTAATTATATTACATGGATTATAAATTTAAATAAAGGGTTTGGAAAACCTAAAGTAGTTTAAAATGAGTTTGCGTATTTTTAGATTGGCAAAACAGCGTTTTGATGAAAATAGCGATATAAAAAGAATTACATTTACAGTATCAAATACAAAACAACATCTAAGGAGCTTCTTAGCTTTTCTATTTCCTGTCTGGTTAATGGTTCTGCTCGATTAGTCTTGTTCCCCATTCCATGCCGTTTTATTTACTTCCTTTTAGACTCAAGAACTCGGTTGGAGTGCGAAAACAAACTGTCACGCTTGATGCTGAACTCCACATGAAAACCAACACTATGCACTTGCCACCCAGATGAATTTGTCCGAGCATACACATCTAAATCATGCAGTCACATCTCAAATTGATGCTGCCTGCCTTCAGACTACTGTATTGAAATGACTATATGCTCGAAATTCTTTCAACAAACAACATGAAAGACACTATTTTATATTCGGCTGACTGTGAAACAAGCTTTCCTTTTAACTTACTTACGTTACTTATGTTGTTCTGCCGGCTGTGGGGTCCAAATAAACACCGAGGTTTCTCTGGCAGTTTTGTATGCGTTTTAACTAATTGAATAAGTGTCTTGATGAACATACCAGGCCCCGATTTCTCGAAAATTCTTAAGTCAAATTATTTAAGTTAAGCTGGTAAAAACGCGCTTAAGTTGGTCGTTTAAATTAATCCGATTTCATGAACAAATTTACGGGATTAACTTATTAGCTTAAGTACGTTATTTTAAACCAAGTACTTAGCAGGCTTAAGTCTGTTATTGCGGCTTAAATATGGCGGCGATACGGCGTCGTATTCGTCAGTTGCGAAGAGTTGTCAGGATAGAGAGAGTGTTTCAAGATAGGTTGAATCCGCTTGAAGTCCTGTCGGACGAAGAGATTTTTCGGCGGTATCGTTTCCGTAGTAGAACAATAATGGACATTGTTGAAGTGCGGTTCCCCTTCTTAGAGTAGCGACTTCAACGTTTGCGTCTAAAAATAGCTCCCCTTCTGATTCTATTGTAAATAGCATGTTTGTAAATTGTCATAAAATGTATAAAATTATTAGATTTTCAGCAGGAAATAACATGTTTAGAAAGGAAAGATATTTTTCTTGTGTTTTAGATCATTTAAAAATTGTTTTAATAATAAATTAATGACGATTATTACCAAAGTTTCAATCACTGTTTTGAAATTCAACGTTCAAAATCCGCCATTTTTGTTTTCATAGGTGTCGTAAATTCCGCTTCCTGAATGATTTTATTTTGGGAATTGACGTCAGAACTTGCATGATTTCTATTGTCAACAGCCGTGCGCACCTACACAACCTTTGAAGTCGAAGCTAAATCAATATTTTGCATTGAAAAAGTAAATAAAAAGGTTTAAGGTGAAAGAAAAATGCATATATTTCCTATTTTTATTTTCGTTGCAAATGAATAATTTATTTCATAAAAAAAGTACATTTTAATTTAAAGATACCACCAATGGGTCCCTGTATTTTAATGGTTTGAAAATATTTTTGTTTTTTTCCACAATGATATTTCATAATTCAATTGTTACACATAACAGGGACTTGCAGCCAGGATTAATGATATTCATGAAAGTATGTTTGATTTTTCAAATACAATTTGAGAAAAAAAAGGCATTGAGTTACCATTGCAGAATTGATGGGCATGATCAAAAGTAGAGGCATGAGTGAACTCACTGTGCACAGTTTTGTTCAGTGATGAAAAATGCAATAGTAGCAAATGCATATTGATCAAATCTTAAGAAAGAAAATATAAAAACTATCAACACTTGAAAGAGCTTTGAGAGTACAACTTAGGTTTAGAAAGAAAGAATCCTAACAACAATTAAATAAAGATGGGTATAACATGAGCACAAATATTAATGTCAGACAAATAATGTTACCTGTACAGGAATTAAACAAAATGTCATAAATATTAATGAACAAAGCAAATGAAATTCCTGTGTATGATACACAACATGACTTGGTATGTCAAAACATTCTGCAGAGGTTTATTGCAGAAAGTGAAGAGTACAATTTTATAATTGAACAGTTAATTCACTGGTCTTATAAAAAACAACAACAGAACAACAACATTTGTGGGTGCTTAAAATTAAATTTAATAATTACATGTATTATTTGGAATGAAAACGTACTGTTATAACAAAAATAACATTTAACATTACAGCATAAGTTTGTTCATGATAACTCAAGTTCATGTAATAAAATAATTATTAATAAGCCAACAAGCACCCACTAACACATATGGATACATGTTTTTTATTTCAATACATCAACAATTTAAATTGTTTTTTTCCACTGTTCTTCAGGTACCGGGCCTTCTGGACTGGTTCAATCTGAAGTATGATTATGATGATGATATTTATACAGCAAAGCTAGAAGAGGATAGAAACTAACTTTTTATAAATAGTCGCCTGCATGGGCAACCATCTTTAGTATATTTGGTTGTCCAGCCAAAGAGTAATGAGCCCAGAACCATGTACATGTCATGTGTATCTTATACCTTCTTTAAACAAAATAATAGATAATAGAACAACAACACTACTAACATAAAGCAATGTCAATGCATTATGTCCTATTACAAGCATTAATTGAATACTTATTTTGGCCTTAATAAATGAAGATTATTAAATGTATTATTGATCCACTTTCACCAATATTTTTTCAATTATTCTTTGAAATGTATTGTTTCAAGCTTTAAAAAAAACAAGTTGCCTGGCTGGACTACAAACTTTTGAAATTGAGTTGCCGGGGCCAAAATTTACTGGCACAATGCTAACGAATATTCATTAATTTCTATACCTGGGAGTACAAGGAGGGTGACATGTTGATAAGTGTTTAGATTATTAGAAAGGTGGTAAGATAAATGCATGTGTACATGATGTTTAATGATAAGTATATGACATTAACATAGCAGAAGGGGAGCTATATAATAATTACCAAATGTTTTTTCATTCATTTTGTACCGATTACATGTATATACTTTCAATTCTTTCAGAGAGTGATTTTAAAGGCTGGTTGTGTATTTGACTGCACTTTGCCCTTGTATTTTATGTCAGTTGTTATTGTATTCAGTGTTTTTTCACCATTTTAGGAATGGGGCCAGGTCCCTTTGGATTGGGAAAAATCGCGGTGTTTTAACTTTAACTTTATAAAGTTATAAATTAGTGCTGTTTTACTTACAAATAATTCAAAATTGAGAACAAAAAAGTGTTTTCGTTATAATATTTACCAAGGTTCAACTTATAATAGAGCTGATGAACTATAGGTTGAGATATATAAAAAAATAATAATAAAAAATTGGAAACCTTCAAATGGGAATTTATACTTCCTATTTGGGAAAATAAATACTTTTTTTCCATTGGGAGTGGGGCCGAATACTAGCAGATTTTCGACGTAAAAAAACACAATAACAGAATTGATTATAATTTACTTACATTGACATTGACTAATTATTTAGTATTCAGTAGACAACATGTATTTTGCATCATAACATCATAGTACTAATTTCAAAACTTGGCATGTGTTTTTTAGCAGAAAATCACTTTATTTTTATTTTTATAGGCTAAAAATTTCACTTATGTTGAATGATTTGAATTGTTTGTTTTCATTTTGGTACTTATTATGTTATTCCCTTCAAAATTATATTTAACATCAATAAATTATCATCATAGTACTAATTTCAAAACTCTACACGTGTTTTTTTAGCGGAAAAAAACACTTTTTGTCTTAAAAATTCAAAGGGGGATAACTCCACTTAGGTTCAACGGATTTTCATTTTTTTCAGTTGTGTACTTGTCATGTCATTCCCTTCAAATTAATATGTTAAATCAATAAGTTATCACCATAGGGCTAATTTAAAAACTTGACATGTTTTTTTTGCAGAAAAATCACATTTTTTGAAATTTTCAAAGGGGAATAACTCCACTTAATTTCAACCGATTTCCATTTTTTTTTCAGTTCTGTACATACTTGTTATGTATTTCCCTTCAAAATTATGTATAACATCAATGGGTTATCGAAAAAATATTTTTTCATTGAAGTCGCTACTTAGAGAGGCCGACGAAGCGCTCGTCACCTCTCCCACCACTTTTGAGCGTTTTAATAACGCTTTATTTTTTGGCCTCGGGAGCCCACTATGTGGTGATAGGGGACGTTCATGGAGTTTCAGCGCCCTCTATATGCAGATCCGTCAATTGCGTTGTGAAACTGCTGGTGCGAATGGGCGTGCATCGGATAAAATTTCCCAGAGTACTTGGCGACACGAAGGCAGAGTTTTATTCCATTGCAGGTATATTATGATAGCTATCATTCTTTTCCTACTTAAAATTTTCTGCATAAAATATTGGTGATTTTTAACCTTCATTTTGCTTGTTATTTTCGAGACGAAGGGCGAACAACCAGTTGTCCCCCATTCAGGTAGGTATCGGGTAGCTGAAATAATTCGCGTTCAGAATAAATCTGAACGCTGAAACTCCAGTCTGTAAAAAACATAACGAAAAATAAATACAATACTATTGTGGGAATTACAGTATTAACAAGTGTATATATCTAAAATCTACCCGTTGTTTGACAAATATGAACTAAGATCACAAAAATTACCTGAATTTCATTCGAAATCATAGACATTGAACGATCATTTTCTCAAAGGCAACCATTTTGGCATTGTTGTTGTTGTTCCTATTTCGTACCATAGCTATTTCGTACCTTTTACTTTTGGGGTATTTCGTCACTGTTGATTCTAATATTTTGAGTTATAATAGTTATAATTATTGTTTTGCTTCTTCTTCTTCTTATGATAATTATTTCCAATTTCATTTCTTACTGTTTTGTGCATATTGCACACTTTTTTGTTCAAACTCAGTTTCAAACATAGTTGAATTTAACCTCCACCAAGGGAGATAACATGAACCTTTACTATACAAGGATTTATATCGGATGAAACAAACTCGAAATATAGTTTATTAACAGGTAAATTTTGATATATTTTGCTCAATATATACTATTTAGGCAACGTTCTTTCATAATAGTCACAAATATGTGTGAATTTAAATTCAGGAGTGATGCGACCGAAATTCGTGTCGGAACTCTCGCTATTAAAAAGATAGAGTGGACTATTGACGCCAAGAGTCTGCCAAAGCAAAAATCATCAAAAGACTCTAAGGCGGCAATTTATATTGACTAGGTATCGGGTAAAAAGTAAACAAACCAAACGCAAACAAGTTCTGCATCTCAGATCTCTGAAATCGTAATATATACTGTTCATTTTTACGTATACAGTTATTTTTTTATTGACTGATATACTTATAGCTCTAATTTGTGTACATTAGTATATTAATGCTGTATTGCCATATAATTTCGCGACCCAGAACTTTTCATCAGTAAAAGATTAGCTGCAATATACACTGATAATAGCTATTAAAACTGTGCCTGTTGCATTATTCAATTGATGCCCAACATTTATTACGTTTCTTTAAGGTATTTCATTGATTCAAACACCTCATTAATGTGGGTTTATTTTAAATATTGATTGATATTCTTCTGTCACTGTCACACTTGACTGGCAGTTTCTGGAAACATTTGTTTTAACAGCAATTTCATACTAGTTAAGAGTATATTCTATTCTGTCATATTTTTTATTTACTGAAGAAAATACAAGGAACAAGAATAAACAATGAAAACACAACATAGAATAATATCAGTTTTTGTCTTTATTGTTAAAACAGACAAATATCAATTTTATGTTGCACACTTTTCCCTTTAAACAACTGAAAAGCATAAATTAAATTGTTTTTATTTTGTTGTTGAACGTTCTATGTTAATTTACTAGGTTTTCCAAATGTTATTGGTGTCATAGACTGCACCCATGTGAAAGTTCTGGCACCAAGAGAATATGAGGCTGACTACGTAAATCGCAAAGGCTACCATTCACTCAATGTACAGGTAAATTATGTGAAATGTGTTTATTGTTTTGAAACATCAAACATTCACTTTTTATTGCATTCTTTTAGAGTCTATGCTTTCAAACATAATGAAAAACTAATAAATTTGCTATGCAAATTAACTATGTGCAAATTGTGCTTAATAAACACATTATTTTTTCCATTTAATTTACAAAATGAGGGTACTTCTGCAGTGCCATGTTACTATGGATTTTGTAAAGTTTTTAGATGGCCCAGTTTGAATCGCATAAGAAAATGTGTGAATAACAACATTTTGCACAGACGCGAACTTCTGTATGATTCTACAATTGCTGCTTTCAGATGGTGTGCGATTCTGGCTATCGTTTTCTGAACGTGGTGGCAAAGTGGCAAGGAAGTGTGCATGATGCCAGGATATTTAGAAATTCCTTACTTTGTCAGCATTTAGAAAACGGTAAAGTTTTGTTTATAATGCATATATTGTTGTAATCCATACAGTTATTACCATATAAAGTTTTAGTTAATCCATATTGAAAAATTATATATTTTTGAATAATTTAATTGACCTTGACAGAGTTTCTCAGTCTTTACGATAGTTCATTTTATCCACTAGCCATTCGGGCTACTGGAATGGTAAAGACAAGTAGCCCAGCAGCAAAATTACTAGCCCAAAGTAAATTTGTTAAAATATACACCCTGTTAAAGGGTTTCATCTTTCAATAGCAGTTAATCTATTAAAAGTAAAATTGTATCCAGGGTATGTTAACTGTAAAGCCTATTGCAAAAACAATGGCAACACAATATAACAAGTCAATGTAATTATGTCCTTTACAAATTATAAGTATTTAACATGTGATAAACAACTTCTTCGTTCATCTAATCATCACTGCAATTGACATGACGCCTTATCTATGATCGCTCCGCACACTAGAATTGATCCACCAATCAGCGATCGATTAATCGGGCGCACTCGTTAGCAACGACCTGTCCGCCATTTTCTAGACAAGCTACATGTTTAGGTTCACTTTTATTCCAATGAGTTGCTTTTGTTTTCCTCTTAAAAAAACGATTAAAAATGGTTAAACGGTGTCAATGGGGATTATGAAACTCGGACAATCGATATCCTGAAAGATTAGTTGGTGACATTTAATTTATATCGTTTCCAACGCCGAAAAGAGATCTTGAGAACTGTAAGAGATGTATAAATAAATGCGGTCGTCACCACGAACAACTGAACGTCAACACTGTCAAAGACAATTATAATATATTTTTATCGGATACACTAGCAGATTTAAATAGTTTATGTTATCGATCTGATTATCACATAATATTTCACTTTTTTAAAATAGTTTTATCAGTTACTAGGTCAGAAGCGAGGTTCATCTGCATTACTTAAAGAGAAATAAAACCCACCATGAAGCCTAATTCATGCTGTGTTTTATTACTCTGATAGTAATGCACTTAATTGACATCATGCATGTTATTTGAAGGTGACATGTGATTTATTATCTTATTAACGGTATCTACACATTTGCGCTCATGTGGTGTCACCAATAAACGCTTTTAATCCACACTAGGAGCTCGAATGCCTAGATCTCATTTTTTAAACGAGTTTCTATATTTTGTTCGGATTAAAAAACGGAAATGAAATATGCAAAAACGGTGTAAAATTGGTTAATGCAACTCTGACATTTGGTATCCAGAAAGATAAGTTAGATGAATTAAATTTATACCATTTCCAACGCGGAAATGCGGTCTTGACAAGAGCGAGTGGAAGCTTAAAAAATTATTGAGATCCCCTTTAAAGAACATTTATTTATTTCACACTTGAAATGTCATATAAGCAATAACTAAGCATTATTAAGTATGTATTATGTGTGCATGTAAAATAATTGAGAATTTTGGTACCCAATTCGTGTAACTTTACGAAATCCCCATTAAAAATCGCGTTTCTGTGTGTGTCAGAAACAAGTGAAAACCATTTTGTTATTATTTTAATAAATACATATCGATAAATGCTATTGTAAAAGAGTTATTATTACTGATATTAGTTAAACAATAAATGCGGTAACTTCGCGGAAGTCGGTTTCTGCGCGAGCGTCTGATATTGGTAGCCTTATTAATTTATAATAGCCTGACCGTATTCCCTTTCGTACAACGCTAATTTTATATCAGACAATGTCCAAACGACTGTGTTGGTTTTGCGCTTTAAATTATAGTGATTGATAAATGTCCCATAAGCAATGTTTAATATGATTAATATCACTTTTATACGCAATAACATGTGGGATTGAGGTACCCACCCGGCGTCAGAAAGCGCGTAAAACTTCACCGAATTCCCAGTTATAAAGCGCTATTTCGTGTCAAATACACGAGTAGGGGGGAATGTTTCTGTAATAATTTTGTTAATAACACGGGTAAATACCGGTGAAGAGTTAATTAATTGCAAATACTACCATTACACGTAATAACGGGTTCGATTTCGGGAAGCGCGCAAGCGTTTGAGAGCGTGTTTAATGTACCGATTTACCCGTTATAAATAGTTGATGTTCTCTTTAATCGTATATTTTTTGCATTTGCAGAATAACTAAATGGCATCAACCCCTTTACACGTGTAATATGGTGTTAAACAAGTCCATAAAATCATCCGGAATATCGCGTAAATCTATATGCAGTCTATAGGCAAAGAAGCCATTTTGGTGTTAGCTTGTCTAGGTTTTCTTCATGCTGAGCCACGTGATTAAGTGGGCGGAGCGATCACTGATAAGGCGTCATGTCAATCCTGGAGTTCCTCTTAGTCAGAAACCATATCCTGTAAAACAAGCAACCTGATAATTATTTTTCAGAAGTTTACTTGACAAGTGAAGGCATAGATGGCATACTTTTATCATACATGTTGACTTTTTTCTTATGCTGTGTTTTTAAGCGTAGCTTATTAAACTCTGTCTTACAGAAGTAGCTTCTCCTTCAACACTGATTTTTTACCAATTTTCTTGAAATTCACGTTTCCGTGATTTTTCATAGTCATTTGTTGACTTACGATCAGAAGTGGGCAGTTTCTTGCCAGGCTTCGCTCCAGCTACGTATTTAAGCATTATGCAGCCTTATGCGCGTAGGGACTTACAACTTTGGAAATAAACACACAAACAAGGTTACAAAGTAAAACGATGTTTATTCCGGAAATGCAAGCCGCGTACGTTGATAAGTTTACTTCAGCAGAAAACACATCAGCATGACGTGTGCTTATAGTAAATAACCAGTCTAAATTGTTCACCACGTGGCAGTGTTACGACTCGAAAATGACCGTTGAATGTATGGACCAATCGGAACGTGTTAAAATCTCGTATTTTAGGCGAAGTTGAACGAAGTTCTGTCGGAAATCTTCTCAAAGTACTCACAAAATAATGACTTTTATAACACTTAAAAATGAAACTATATTCATAAACGGAATTTCTACTGGCCCAACGGGCGTACAATATGGCAATTTTAATAGGCCAGAGCTATAATTTAGACGCCCAGGCCAACGGGCGTGCGCTTATTTCGCAGACTGGTTTCTTAATAACCACACTGTCCATTCATTCAGCCGTTCTTTAATGCACCTTCATATTTTTGCATATTTTAAGGGTCATGTACTAAGAAGCTGCCTTTGTTTATGACCAAATAGAGAAAAAAAGGTTCTTGAGAATGTTGCTTATATACACTTAATACCGAACACTTAATTAATAATGCTTAATTGTGTATCATATGCAACTCGCTTGATGTAATTTAACATTGATGTATTTCCATATCTTCTGCAGGAACTCTTGATGGATGTATCTTGGGTGACAGTGGGTACCCCAGTAGACGTTATCTGATGACCCCTTACTTACAAACAAGGAACAGGGCACAGGAAAGGTAAACCCCAAAATCAATCACTTGTTTGTGAGAAATTACACATTTCTTGAATTTTCTTTTGTGAGTGTGCATATCGAGATACTCATGTGCATGTAATTCATAAATATTTTAATACTTCTACGATTTTCCAGTGCCCGCGAATGTTGTCTTTGGGACAAATTTAGGTCATTATTAAAATAAATATTTTGCAGAATAATATTAACGAAAAAGATTTTGTATTAAGAAATCAAAGTTAAAAAATCATTACTTGTTTACCAAAATGACCCCAACCTATAAACACGAGCAGACAAATGTATCAAGATCATCTTATAAATGAACCCATCCCACATTATACCCCCCTCTCAACCCCCACCCCCTCAAAAAAAATTGTTTCCTTTTTTTATTTGTTAAAGATATAAGGGTATGGGGAAGTAGTACCGGTGGGAAACTAGACCCATTCAGCATAAGTACCAGTTCATAGATTGTTAGAGATTGTCCCGAACCTCTCGATAAATTTGAAAGAGGACCGGATCCATGCTGCCTTTACCTTTATCAATGATAATCAGCGAGGTATGCCGATTGAGAAAATTTAGCTTACTCAATCGGACTGGCTCGGATTTTTTCATAGGTCGCCATTGTGAAGAATTTTTCATGGTATGGTAACTTAGACGAGCAGTTTCCCTGAAGCAGCATAGCAAAAATCATATCATGCAATCATTATAATAACATTTAATGTTATTTCAGATACAACCGATCACTACTGAGGACCAGGGTTATTGTGGAGCAGGCATTTGACGTTTTGAAACGTCGCTTTGCTTGCTTGGCGTATGGCCTGCGATGCCACCCTGGAAGATGCTGTAGCATTATCATTGCTACTGTATTCTTACACAATTATGGACTTGACGGTGGTGACATCTTGGAACCCAATCAGGATATGGATGTAAATCAACCCCCCAACATTGCTCATCAAGAAAACAACAATGGAATTCAATACAGGGATATATTTGCTGAACGTTATTTTTCTTAAAAGTTTTCCTTGCATGTATATACATATGTGTCGCGTTCTGAAAAAAACTGGGCATAATGCATGTACATAAAGTGTTGTCCCAGATTAGTCTGTGCAGTCGGCACAGGCTAATCAGGGACGACACTTTCCGCTTTTATGACATTTTTTTGTTAAAATGAAGTCTCTTCTTAGCAAAAATCCAATTTAGGCGGAAAGTGTTGTCCCTGATTAGCTGCCTGTGTCGACTGCACACGCTAATCTGGGACAACACTTTACGCATATGCATTATGCCCAGTTTTCTCAGAACGCAACTCATATACAGACAAGAAATGTTTATGAAACAGGTATGCCCCCCCCCTAAATGCTATAATATCAACACAACTATATAAAATAAATGTTAAATACATATAACTTTGTATGAAAAACATAACAAATAACAATTTTTTTAACCCTTTCCCACTTGGAAGCAAAGTGAAAATTGCTATGAGCTAACAGCATAAATCCAGAACAGCCTGCATGTAACACGCTGTCTGTTCAGGTTTTATGCTGCTTGCTGCTCGTTCGTATCTTGGGGTTGGAAGTGTGGCCTTTAAAAGTTGAATTTATTAAGAAAAGTCTTTAATTAAATTTAACTTTCTAAGGACTTCAAATCAGTCAAAATACGTATCTAAGTGATAAAGGGTTAAAAAAACAATGTCAAGATATTATGGCAAGAAATAATCTATTTGTTTCAATATAAGTGTTTTGTTGAGTTCATGTATTTCCTTTTCTTGGACAATTTTATTTTCATAGTAAATCTGCTTTGCCTCCCAGGCTCTAATCTCGCTGGTAATTCGCCGGCTTTCAAGATCGTACAACTCTTCCTCCACATCAACCTTCCGTTTCTTCATTGATTTCTTGCCTGCATGATAATAAAACACAATATATTATAGTATTTGCTTTGTGATAGTTCATGCTTAAAAATGAATATCCTGATTGGATTCCAAGATGTCGCCACAGCCAAGTCCATAATTGTGTAATTACATGTATACAGTAGCAATTATAATGCTACCTTTTTTGAGCTTACTTGATTTCTCAGGTGAGCTTTTGTGATCGGTCTTTGTCCGTCATCTGTCGTCCACATTTGGTTTGAAAACACCCTTGAGGCCACATTTCTTGTCCGATCTTCATGAAATTTGGTCAGAAGATTTGTCCAAATGATACTTTGATCGAGTTCGAAACTGGGTCATGCTGGGTCAAAAACTAGGTCAGTAGCTCAAAATAAGAAAAACCTTTTACACACTGTAGAAGTCACATTTCATGCACAATCTTAATGAAACTTTGTTAAAATGTTTGTCTTAATGACATGTTGGTTGAAAAACATGGCTGGCAGCGGTGGGGGTTGGCGCATTTTCCTTATATTTATATAGTAAAAAAAGCTTGTGAACACTCTAGAAGTCACAATTTTTGCCCAAGCATAATGAAACTTGGTGAAAACATTGGTTTAATTAATATTTCAGATGAGGGCGAAGATGGTCCCGATTGGTCAAAAAACATGATCGCCAGGGTAGTGGGACAGTTTTTATTATATGAGTATAGAGAAACCTTGTGAACTCTCTAGAAGTGATATCGTGAAACTTAGTCAAGACTTAGGTTTTATTGATAACTCAGACAAGTTGGAAAAGGTCTCAGTTTGGTGCAAAAAAACACTTTTTAGCTCACCTGATTGCTCCGGTGAGGTTTTGGGGTTGGTCGTTGTCAGTCGTATGTCCGTCCGTCCACATTTGGTTTTTAAACTCTCTTGCATTCACATTTCCCAAGCATTCTTAATCGAAGCTATATGGCTACAAGATCTGAGTCAAGTTTGATAATGAGCAAAATCGCATAATAAATGACAGAATTATTGCCCTTAAATTGTCAATGATGATACTTGACCAAGATGTTTTTCTTGATGATATCAATGCAAAGTATGACATTGGTTCATGTGGGGTCAAAATCTTGGTCACAAGGTTCAAATTTTACAAAAACCTTGTAATCACAAGTAGAATTAGCATTACTTGCAAATGTTTGCATTGCAAAAAAAAACAACATGCAAATTGACAGTACTCAATCAGAATTAATAATATGCTCACACTGCAAAAGTAAACAGAAGAGAACCAATCTAATATGCTCTAGAGGTACTGAATTTTCAACTAAGCAATGAACAAACCTTGTTAAAAAAGGGTGAGCGAACTAGGGCCATCTTGGCCCTCTTGTTTTTAAACAAGATCTGTTTTGATTATGGTGATTTCTTATGAAAAGCGTGTTAACAATTACTTAACATTTAATAATACATGTATTGTTTTAATTAGTATTTAAGTGGCTTAAAATCACCTCTGTTTTTCTCTGGTGTCACTCCTGTTGAAACATCCGACTCCAAGAGTATCTCGTATCTGTTAGAAAATTATTTATATTGAAAGAAACATATTTCTACAATTGATAAACCATATTTTATGTATTTTTTCCACAGAAATAAAATAAGGGAAATTTACAAAGTGTTATATTTTGCACAGTTGTCCATGTTTTACGAAACTTCTTCACACTAACTTGCCTTTATTACAACGGAAGACAGACATAGTTTATCCAGCTTTGTGAACTAACAGTACATTCCCGTTCGATATGCCACTGGAACATGGCTCCGTGGTGACAGCTGCAGGTGGCGAGCATTTATGCACGCTGCAGGTGGCTGTTGAAGCGGACGGTTGCCCCTCTTTTCGCGGCCTTTTCTCCTTCTCGAATGTGCCTACATAATCACACAGTGATTCATAAGATTAAAACAAGCAACTGTTATAAGTTATTATTACTAAAATTCTTCACAATCAAGCCAGTTTTCTTAGCTTGTAGATTAATGGAATACAAATCCAGTGACCGCTGGTTCTATCCTCGGTTTTTGCCAGGCCCGATTTATGCCAAGCCATACATTCTCGCTCGCTCTGGCATCATAACCCAGTAGACAATTTATTGACTGAATTACAGTTGCTGGGTGCACAGGGACATTTGATGTAAATGATGCCCGATTGTACAATAATTTACATTTATAAACATTTAACTGAAATATCACACAAACGCTATGCAAATTACTTACTTTCCACACCCCCCCGGTATTCCGTCCAGTTGGTGGGGATTTCGATCGCGAAGAATACCGGCCACGATTTCTTCTTCAATGGAGAAGTCCACCCTTCCATGGCCAGTTGATCTGGAATCGTCGACTTTACTACGCACTGAAATGAGATCTCATTTTGATGCGCAATCAAATAGATATTTAATTGTAGTGTAATTGCGTTTCATTCATTTAAATTGACGTTATTAGCTTTTTAGCATAATCGGGCATTCCATGCTTTGGGAGAAACTCCACCGGTCTGGTATGGTGACCGCCAGCCGAACTCTGTACCGCGAGTCCGAATTAATGAGGCGATTCCGACATGAGGCTGCATTATGTGTGGAATCAGTGCGTGTCCCAGCACTCTAAACTAGATCTACTTAGCCTAGACTAAGGAATACTGTGATCAATTGCGAATGATCAATCTACTTTTTTAACTTTTTTTTAAAACTATGATGTGATCTTATGCGGTATGTGTGTGTGGGGGGGAGGGGGTGCATATAACCCAGAGAATACACCAACTGCCACCAACAAAAATCACATTTTCAGGGAGCGGGAATCGAGCCATTTATTTTGAAAATTTTAAAGGGGCTTTGGCAAATGAAAATAATAATATAATGCAAGCGTATATATCCACGGTTTAAACTGGGTATATTTCACATGAAATGTTTGAGGCATTTTGACATACAAAACATTTCATGAATTGGTTTTTGTTTGTTTGGCCCTTTTCTTTGTGTTTACCGAATTTCTCTTGTTGTCTTTTACTACATGTGGTTCTCCAACGAATATGTATTCGCTTAGCGCATGTGTTAAATATTTGAAATTAAAATTGGAATTGTTTTTTCGTTGCCATAGTCCCTCTAACAACCGCTAAAATAACGCTATGAAGTTCATATAATGATATTTGCTTTGCATTGTCGCCATAAAACTGTTTTCCAATAATACGATATTGCAATACGGCTTAGTTATGAATATACTGAATACACCCATTAATGTTACATGGAATGCTCCGTATACTGAATTTGGGACAGTTCATTTTACAAATGTTAATTTGTTCATAACTTAAAATTAGCGCGTATGTTATTCAATAGTATTAACATTTGAAAACTATTAATGCATTACAAAATGAATTGTATTGACAATACGATTAACAAAACTGATATGTTAAAAAAACAAACTCATTACACATTCTCATGACATGCTGTGTGAACCGAAATAGTGACATCAACCAATGAAATTGGACCGTGTGCAAAAGCGCGTCATCACCCGCGAACGACCATTTCAGTTTAACCGTTCATAAGTGTGAGTCGTTCATTTAAAATTGGAAACTATGAAAAATTCAAGGCATGGATGTTTTAGATGGATTACAGTGCTATAGTAGATTTATATGCTTGAAATAATAGTGGTGATTTTGACAAATGAGCTAACATTGATGAAGATTTCAATATGCACTGGGACATATAGGTTAACATGTCTCCATTTGCAATTGGTAACTGGATGAAATTTTCTATTATGATTCAGAAATGGTGAACTCAAAACCGAATGATGACATTCAACCCTAGTTTACCCATTTATGCCTAGTGGACTCTCTCATCCTTCTAAATTGGATCAATTTATTTCCAAAATTAGGGATGTCTAGTATATTTATTTCTATATTTAGAATATATTCTTACATAAATTCTTTTAAGCAAACAGCGCAGACCCAGATGAGGTCTGCGCTGTTTGCGAAGGCCTTTTTTCTAGACGCTAGACATAAATGTGTAAACATGACAAAACTGGAACTTTTACTTGAAATATAGAAACAGTAATGTTAGTGGGATGCCGTAAATGGATGAACATGTTGAATTTACCACATGGATCGTTTTACACACTTAACATTTAGACTATTCAATTTCTTAAGTGGGACAATTTGAAATTCGTTTCCATTATGTAAGTGCCTAAAGAAGCTTTGTTCTCGTTCATGTACATGTTTCATTGAATGAAATGCGTAAGTTGTCGTTTGTATAAAGCTTTGGGGAAGTACATATTTGACTTCATTATGGATACAGTAGTTTCTTAAGGAATGGACATAAACATGATGAAAGTTAAGTCCTTTCTAGTCTTTTATGTTGAATATTTGTTAACCGAGAACGGTGTGTTATGCGATAATTATAACATGTTTCGCATGCAATTTGTCTTGTACACCATTAACTTTGAAAATATTTGCACAATGCATTTTATTTCACTTTTTAATAACCTCGTTTGAAATGGATTTCACTAAGACGAAATGCGTACTGTATTGTGTCGCTTATATTGTAAAAAGCACCTAACTTACCACTGTTCTTGAACATGGTTTTGATCTCCTCCACTCCCCGATTTTCTGAGCATACGCCTGACCTGTAATTTTTATATTTTAAAGTTTTATCAGCGTATATACGAATGAGCAACTTAGCATGAATAAAATAATTTCTTTTTTTGCGAACATTGAATGATTTGTTCCGCATGTAATAAATCGTGGTTGTTTATAAATTTGTTAAGAAAATAAGAAATTAAAAGAATACTATAGTAGATCTCGTTTTACAAATTACTGAAAATAAACCTCATTTATTATAAACAATAACTATTTAGTATTATTTCACAATATACATTAACTTTTGCAAAAATCAGAAAATTTACAAACGCGTTCAAATCCAGGGCGATTTTCTCCCAGCATAGGTTCTTTTTTAGCTTGCCTTAATTTGCCCCTTGAAATCGCTCAAAAATCTTTTCCTGGGATTTAATAAGTTCTAAGGCAAAGGCCTTTTCTGCCTTTGACCAATTTTGACAGCGTTTCTTGTTTTTTTCTTCGGCCATTTTGTTTTGTTTGTAAACAGACGACTTTTAGAAGAGTACCGATTGTACCCAAAACTATCGGCAAGATAATCGCATAAAAATCGCTTAGCTAAACTCTTCGCTCAACTCGTTTAAGAAATCGGTTTAAGTTGCAGTACTTAGCTTAACCACTAAATGGGGTTTAAGTCTTAATTTAATCTTTATAACTTAAGAATTTTCGAGAAATCGAGGCAAGAGATTTAAAGCACATGTCAATTTATCAATGTGATAAGATTGACAATTATGATGAGTTCAAGAGAGAACTTCGGAAAATTGAAACAGAGTTGAAAGAACCTGTTAAAGAGCAAAAGTCCTGTAAGGCGATTACCAAAGTACCTCCACCTGATAACAATGACTTGTCAGAAATGAAATTATTGCTACAGCAATTGAATGAAAGGATAGCAAATTTAGACAAGGAACATGGCAATTCAATAAAAAAATATCAAAGCAGATACCCACTAGGAAGCCGTGGTGCTTGCAGGGGTAAAAAAAGTACTGCTAATCGTGGAAGGGGCACATACAGGTTAACAAGACCTACTGCGGGTACCTCATTTCAAGGTACATGTTACATGTGTAACCAAAATGGTCATACAATGAGGACTTGTCTCATGAAAATGGACAGTGAGATCATTTGTTACAAATGTAACCACAAAGGCCACTGGCAACTAAATTGCCCAAAATTTTAAGTGCTCAGGTTGATGGGTCGAACTCCAGCACGAAGGATTCAGACCCGCAATTATTTGGTGACACAAATAAAGCGGAAATTTCAATTAATAATATCAGTACCATTGCTTTACTTGACACAGGCAGCTGTTGTCTCACAATATTTTTTATAACAATCTTTTATCTTCAGTCACTGTACAACCGTTGACAAATATAGCTAACATTGAATGTGCAGATGGGAATAGTTTACCATATGAAGGCTATATTGAAGTTGAAATTCAAATTAAAAATGCCTACCTAAAGCTGAAAATAGAAGTTGTCTTCTACTTGTTGTGCCTGACACCAAGTACTCTAACAAAACACCAGTTATTCTGGGAACTAATGTTTTGCAGGAAATTTTGTCACATTGCCAATCTCAATATGGAGATCAATTTTTACAGAAAACAAACATGTACAGTCCATGGTACTTAAATTTGAGAACAATGGTACTAAGAGAAAAAGAATTGAAAAGAAAGCCAAGAATTGCTATTGTCAGAAGTGCTATACCGCACAAAATACTTCTAAAACCAAATCAGTGTATTGACATTAGGGGATATTTGGACAAACAAGTTAACCATCCAGATACAACAGCTATTATACAGGAATCAACTCTGAGTAATTTGCCATCATACATAGATTTTACAACAGCTGCTGTACAAATTAAGAAAACAGGCTATTCTAAGTAAATGTTACTCTTTCAAATTTAACATCTAATACCGTTACTATATCTCCAAGAGCTATTTAATGTGAACTTCAACCCGTCACTATTGCTGAAGAAGTATTTGAAAATATTGAACAATGTCAAAGAAAGCAAATTGTTGATCAGTTGAAAATAGATACACATAACATACTTAATCATGAACAAAAGGAGAAATTAAAAGAATTATTAGAATTACATATAGACATATTTCTGTTTCTGATACTGACATTGGCCAATGTAATTCTATAAAACACAGGATTGATTCAATCAATGAAACACCTTTTAAACAACGTCATAGGAAAATACCACCTGGTATGATAGAGGAGGTTCGTCAACATGTAGAACAACTCCTAGCTAGTGGTGTCATTAGACCTTCCAAATCTCCTTGGACTAGTAATGTTGTACTAGTAAAGAAAAGAATGGTAAGCTTAGATTATGTGTTGACTATATGATGTTAAATCAAAGGACAGTGAAGGATTCATATGCATTACCTAGAACTGAAGAAATTTTTGACTGTTTAAATGGAGCTCAATATTTTTCAACAATAGATTTAAAATCAGGATATCATCAAGTTGAAGTAGAAGAAGAACATAAAGAAAGAACATGATTTACAGTAGGATCAATAGGATTTTTTTAGTTCAACGCCATACCTTTCGGACTCACGAACGCCCTCGCCACATACCAACGCCTAATGGAGGAATGCCTGAAAGTACTCAATTTGTGCATATTTGTCGTTTTCCTGGATAATTGAATTATTTTTAGCGACGCATTTGAAGAACACTTAGAAAGACTAAATACTGTTTTAAATGAAATCTTGCAATTTGAAATTGGCTCCTAAAAAAGGTTTTTTCTTTCAACCCAGTCACTTTTCTTGGACATGTTGTTAGCAGTAATGGGATTGAAACAGATCCAGCTAAAATTGAAAAAGTAAAAAAATGGCCAGTACCAGAAAATTTATATGCATTGAGATTTTTCATAGCCTTTGCAGGATATTATCGACGCTTTGCCAAAGATTTCAGTAAATTAACAAGGCCATTGAATGAACTTTTACCTCCTACAGTTAACAAAAATAAACATAAAAATTCTAAAGAATGGAAATGGACTGATGTTGAACAAACTACATGTGATAAATTAAAAGAAATACTTTGTTCACCGCCTGTTCTTGCCTACCCAGACTTTGAGAGCCCTTTTGAAATACACACAGATGCTTTTAATAAAGCATTAGGTGCTGTGTTGTATCAGCAGCAAGGCGACCAAAAGCGAGTCATAGCTTACGCTAGTCGTGCTCTTACTAAGTCTGAGCGTAACTATAGCGCATTAAAGTTAGAATTTCTAGTGCTGTAGTGGGCTGTTACTGAGAAATTCTCAGATTATTTAGCCATGAACACTTTTTCTGTTGTTACAGACAACAATCCCCTTACTTACATATTAACTACAGCCAAGTTAGATGCCACAGGCCAAAGATGGTGTGCAGCATTAGGGCAATACAACTTCAGTATTACATACAGACCAGGAACCAATAATGCTAATGCAGATGATATGATTCGTTACCCATACGAAAAATTGGATCAACAAAATGTCATTCAAATAGATGACCTAACAGTCAAAGCTATTTGCAATAGCGACTCAGATACTGTGAGGTCAATAATAGAAACACAATCTTTTAATTTATGGATGGAGAAAAGCTGTCATTGACCAGAAAATACCAACAAAGTTTGATTCTAAACAATACTTAATTATGAGGAAACAATTTAAACATTGTAAGATAAAGAGAGGCATTCTATTTAGAAACATTTAAGAAGAAGATTAATTGAACAGTTAGTCATTCCTGACTGTTATAAAGAAGAAATATTGAAAGGATTACACAACAATGTAGGTCATCCTGGAAAGGAGAAAACAACTAAATTAATTAAAGAGAGATTTTATTGGTCAGGTGTAGCAGCCGATATAGAACAGTGGATCAATGGTTGCGAACGGTGTTTGAAAAGAAAGAAAAATACTAATGAGAGAGCTCCACTAGTTAGCATTAATACCTAATGTCCACTTGAGTAAGTGTGTTCGATTATTTGACACTTGAACCAGCTAAAGGTGGCATTGACAATGTACTTGTCATAACAGACCATTACACCAAATATGCTTTAGCCGTACCAACCAGAAAGCAGACAGCCAAAACTACAGCAGAAGCATTCTACAATAATTGTATAATACATTATGGGATACCGACACGCCTACATTCAGATCAAGGGGCCAATTTTGAAAGTGAAATCATTAGAGAGCTATGTAATTTAGCAAATATAAAAAAGAGCCATACTACTTCATACCATCCCCAAGGAAATGCCGGCCCTGAGAGATTTAATAGGACACTTTTAGATATGTTAGGAACACTGGGAAAAAAGAACAGAACACAGATTCGAAACACTATATGAAATCATTAGTAAATGCATATAATTGCATTCCCCATGACTCAACTGGATTTTCTCCACATGAAATAATGTTTGGTCGGAAACCAAAACTGCCCATTGATGCAGTTTTTGAAAAGTCAAGAGAGGAATTTGGCAACAAATCTACATATGAATACATGGAGGATTTAAAATCTAGGATGAAAACAACACAACAAATTGTAGAAAAACATGTAACTAAGGCAAATGATAAACGAAAGAAACAATATGACAGAAAGGCAAAAGCTGTTAGGATATCAGTTGGTGATCATGTTTTAGTACGAAAAGTGTCATTTGATGGAAAGCATAAAATTGATGATAGATTTGAAGAACAAGAATATGTTGTGGTAGAGCAACCGCAAACAGATATTCCAGTGTACAGAGTCAAAAAAATTGGGTCAGATAGAGAAAAAGTTCTCCACAGAAACTTATTGATTCTGATTAATAGTCAGAATGAAGTTTATGGTAGTGGAGGAACAGATCATATTGGACTTGAGAAAAGTTCAAAGGGGTCAGAAGTGAGTGCTGTAAAGAAGCCAAAGATGAGACAGTTGTATGTGACGTCACTGAGGAAGAAGATGAAGATGGACTAGATTGTGTAGCTACTACAAAACAAATTGGGGACGCCCACAATCCATGCATAGAAGTGGACATATCAGATGTAGATCTACATACAGAAGAGAGTCAGAACGAAGAACATGAAGAGAATCTGAGACATTTAGTAGGAATTATTTCTGCTGAGCAGACATAAGAAACAATGGACGAACCTGAAGCAAGAACAACAGATGAAACAGGTGAATAAGCAGCTGATATGACTGGTCAAGGAGCCGAAGTACTCCATGGCAACAGTGTAGAAGCAGCTGAAGAACCCATAGACCATGACACTGAACAAGACATTCAGCTTACAGACACAGGTCAGGATGTCAGAATAAAAGATGGTACAGAGAGGACACGGAGGAGTCAGTCTGTTGCAACTGAAACAACTCGAGAAACACCAGTCCCAGTACCCAGAAGATCTACCAGAGAAAGACATCCACCGAATAGACTTAGAGATTATTATCTTAATTGCATGGCCGAAATTTCTCATGATTGTAAAATTGAAGCATTATCTGTATTATTTAATGCTGGTATTTTAGATCAAATTGATACCAATATAGCTCACCAGATAATTGGAGCTGTTATGAAATGAGTTGAATGTATTCTTTATAATAAAATGTAAATTGTTTTAATAAGTGTTTTTATCATTCTCATTTAATTTTGAGGAACATTTTGTAAGTTTATACTTCTGAAATTGTGCGGTCACATTTTCTGTTGTGGGGAAGTTCGCGAAATGTATAATACTTTAATAATATAAAGTGTATAATGAATTCTTTGTATGAAGTGCAAAGTATTCTACATAGCTGTTTATGAAGTTTGATTACATGTAAAACTATGTAGTGGTAAATAGTGAGTAGTGTATATAGTTAATAATATTTAGTAGTAAATAGCAAGTAGTGTATATAGGAGATAAGTTTGTGTGTAACATGACATGGACATACACAGACGTATACTTTATGACGGGACGTCTTTTAGGAAAGCGGGGGAGTATGTACCCGAGTGGTTTTTAACCCTTTTTATTTCTTTGTTACCCAATTTTTTGTGGCCAGTTTTATCACTATTGGATATGGTTTTCTGATTGAATTGTTCACTTTGGGTGGGAATTTGGAGAAGAAAGGCAGACATTTTCTTCTTCTCTTGTATTAGTATTAAATCAGGATTTCCACTGGCTGGTATGTTGTATTCGGTTGTCATGAACTGTATTCAATCAATTGTTACTATTGCATTTGTATTTAAAGAATGATTTGACATGTTAGTAATGTTAAATGTTATATTTTCGCGATTGTTGAAATGGTTGCACAATGGATTCAATTCTTTTAATATTTTAGTATGTGGAATCGTTTTAATTCTTTACTAATCAGTGTACTTAAAAATGTTTGTGCATGCTTAATTTACAGCAGTCACGTGAGCTTGGAGTGTAGAACTTGGAAGTAAGAGGAGCCATTCAATTACAACAATTGGTAATATAACTGTGTGCTATGTGTTATGTACTGTTCTTGTCATGTGATATATATTTGTTTCTTTGTATGTTTGTTACTATTTTTATTGCATAATAATGTTTAATGTTCAGGTGTTATTGGCCACTAGAACACGACATATCTTATTTATAGTATAAATAAATATGATCTACATTGTATATTAATAATATTACCATTATTATTATGCATCATACTTAATATGTAATTGTTTATTTACATGATGGGACGTTTCTATAGATACTACATCCTGATCACTTATTTGTATATTTACATGAATACATTGATACGAGAAAACTGAAAAGTATTGAGTTGTATAGTCCTCTTATGTGAGTTATAATACCCTAAAGAACCCCAGAGTTATATAGTGGTTACGTGTTAAAATTGTGCACTAGTCATTTGGTTCAATTGTGTACAAATACGTTTTCTTAAGTAGTCAGAAGACAATATTCGTTAGTATGTGTAACACTTTGTAATCAATCCGGCAATACTATAACACTTCGCAAATGTTTTGTTTTGTTTTCATGGATTTGTGACCCTAATTGATCTTTTGCAAATAAACTATGCAAACTAGTCTATTGTGTTGCGTAATTCAAAATGAGTTATGCATATATATTCTCTTAGAGCATGGGGATATACTGGATTATAGACTTGAATTCGACCCCGGAATGTATACTTATGTCGAAATTTATATTTCGGTACTATAAGTCAGGGTCATTTTAGTGTGTGATTACCGGGGTGTGGAGGACAGGGGTTACGGCAGCTGACCCAAAAAGTTTAATTGGAGAGGGATGGGGTCGCAGATGACCCGATATTGCCCCTTGTCTGATCATCGTTAACCCCGTTAGAGTACAAACGGACAGACACCGGGACTGTTGGGGCCCTATTACGGCTTACTGGTTCGCAGCAAGCACCGTCTTCATATGTATCGTCCACTCATTAAACTGATTTGATCACCTAAGCCAGGCATGAGGGACATCATATTTGCATATATACATGTCTGCAGTTTAAACAAAAAATATCATTTTGAGATCAGTTAATAAATGTACTAATTGGTTATCATCGAATGTCAAAGAAAAATGTATTTATAGGACTGATCTCTTGACCCAACAAAACAACACAAATGTATAATGGGACTGAGTTCTTGGCTCTACACAACCATACAAATGTATATTGGGACTGATTTATTGGCTCAGCACAACCATACAAATGTATGAAGGAACTGATTTATTGGCTCAGCACAGCAATACAAATGTATGATTGAAGCGATTTATTGACTTGACACAACCATACAAATGTATGAAGGGACTGATTTATTGGCTCAACACAGCAATACAAATGTACGTTTGAACTGATTTATTGACTTGACACAACTATATGAAATGATGGGACTGATTTACTGGCTCATTACAGCAATACAAATGCATGATGTGACTGATTTATTGGCTCCACACAACCATGCAAATGTTTGATGGGACTGAATTATTGGCTGAACACAACCATACAAATGTTTGATGGGACTGAATGATTGGCTCAACACAACAATACAAATGTATTATGTGACTGCTTTATTGGCTCAACACAACCATACAAATGTTTGATGGGAGTGATTTATTGACTCAACACAACCATACAAATGATAGGGCTGATTTATTAGCTCAACACAGCAATACAAATGTATGATGGGACTGATTTATTGGCTCAACACATCAATACAATTGTTTGATTGAACTGATCTATTGGCTCAACACAGCAATACAATTGTTTGATTGACGTGATATCTGACCCTTACACAACTGGTATAAATAACTGCTTCAAGAAGTGCGTGTCATTCGTTCTAAGACTTTTGTTGTCCGAGACACAATTTTGAAAGGCAATTTATCATACACAGCGATCAATAATTGCAAAAATAGAGAGTGGCATGCAAACGTTGTTGAGAAAGAACGACAACTCTGACTGTGATGTCTTCTAAAGACTCACACTTTAACTTCAGGTTTCCGGTGGTTTATTGAGAAATATCAGTGAATTAAAACTGATAATTTCACGTCGCAAACAGTGAAAATCAGCAGTGAAAATTATCGATACTTTTCACTGTTTACTGTGAAATGACGTCATTTTTGACGAAGTGCCGTCATTATCCCAGCGAAATTCTTTAGTTAAACTCTTAAACATTGTATATAAAGTGAAAAAAGCATAAAATAAAAAGAAAATTTGTTGGATTTGGTGGAATATGGATTTTAATTCACTCATGACCATAGAAAATATAAATTTTCACTCGGAGTGGCGCTTACATTTCACGCGCTTGTTACTTTCAGATTCCTCCACATATCTCTCCAACAAGTCAGAAAGCGCAGGAGCCACGAGTTTAAGTACCGAATAAAGATCAACAGGAAATGGCGAGATCGTGGCTTAATCAAGAACTGAATTCAATGTATTGATATTTGACGAAATAATAGAATTAAATAAATAATACTGAATCCAGGAAAGCCCTAATACCGCACACATGATATGTAGGGCTTACATTAAATATGACGTCACACACGTCGGGTATGCTCGTGTAACTGACATGTGTGCGCACCTGCTGCTATCCCACGCTAGCACTTGGTGGGTTACTACGTCTACCTTTTGATCTATATAAGGTACTTATTAATTCTCGATTTAAAGGCATCACCAACCAGAGCATTTTTAAGAAATATTTACTGGTATAATGTTCTTTCTCAGAGTTATGTATCGACTTATTCGCAACCACTTCAATAATCCTGAATCACGGCCTACTTAATCGTGAGGTTCCGTCACTAGGCCCGTGCGAATGTTTTTTTTATATTTAAGCCGTGCTCTGTGAAAAGGGGGTTTAGTGCATGTGCGTAAAATGTCGTCCTAGATTAGCCCGTGTAGTCCGCACAGGCGAATTAGGGACGACGCTTTCCGCTTAAACTGGATTTTTGCTTAGAAGAGACTTTCTTTAAACAGAAAACATTATAAAAGCGTAAAGTGTCGTCCCTGCGTAGCCTGTGCGGACTGCACAGGCAAATCTGGGGCGACACTTTACGCACATGCATTAAGCCCCCTTTTCACAGAGCGAGACTCATTTAAATTGTAACAAGTGTCTTTAACTGAACACATGTCCACCAGTTAATCAAGATGATTGTAAGCGAGTGTACCATTGCATAACTTAGTTAAGTACTACACTGTAACCTAACCATAATGACTCATTGTGCATCTTACAGAATACTTTCCGTGTAGCGGCTGTCGCTTACATTTGTTTATTATTCTAATTTTTTGAAAACATATGGTGGAGGTGACTGCTGTGAAGTGAAAATTACAAGATAGGAAACGCCATTGAGTGCTTATAATTAATATTTATTCAGATTGAAAATAAGAAACCTGCGTTAACAAAGTTATTTACAGCCACATTCGGAAATAGGCAAAATACCCTATTGCTCATTCTACACTGTGACAGTTTTAAAGAGGGAGCTTTAAGGGTTTTATGAAAGGTAACACGACAACATAACAAGTGTTTAACAAGAATTTTCTGAAAATATGCCAACGTAGACCCTGAAGTCTCGCTTGTCTTTATGATTGTACATGTGTGATTATATTTCAAACTGATCTTGTTTTGCTAATTGTGTACAAAACGACATGTAGATAAACATGACTAGTACGAACAAAATGCATATGTACATGTTAAAAAAATTATGTGGCAAGAACAAATACCAATAATAAAAAAGTGTAGGCGTTATTAAGCAGACAAGTCCAATATGTGAAGTACATAAACACACCAGGGTCACAAATATTCTATACTACGTTCATTTTAGCGAGCGGTTCAATTGTCTCCGATGCCACATGTTATATTAAAAACATAATTTAATGAGCATGCATGAATACGAGAGATATGAAATAATTTAATATTTATTCGCTTAATAAATACTGCACATATATTTTAAAATAATGCACCGTAAAAACCGTCTATGTGCCATTTATGACTAACTGCATTTATTTCAGTGACGTTGTGGTCTTAATTACAGCCATGATATACGTGTGATTTCTCTATTTCAGTTCATTATTACATTAACATTGCGTCAAAAATATCTTTACAATCATTAACATTAACAGAACTGCCCTCCAGGAGCATTCGTTCTCTCATATCTTCCCATACTTCCCCCAAGCGTAAAACTATGGCATTCTCAACAAAATTCGAGTCTTCCAACAGCTCATCACCATTATCATCTGTCCGTGGCTTGACTCTCGTACTATTCTCCAGCATCAGCATCTCCAACCCCATCCGTGTCTTACTGTACCACAACATCGGCTCTGGAGACGCGACGATTGCCTTTCGTATCTTCTCCAATCTAAGTATTACCCTGGGACCTTCTTCTAGCATGTCCGTGATATCTGCTACCCATCCTTAGTTCTCTCAGACCGGCATGCAGCCAGTGAAGCAAACTGTATGCACTAAAGTGTGTCTGTGTGTTACGGTCAGCTTGCCACAATACTATGTTTTTCAGTACATATGATGTAATTTCTTTATTTTTTGGTTTCAGTATATATTTGAGGATCATTTTTAGTATAACATAAACTTTCGCTTGAGTGTCATTAAGGTTGTTTATAAGTTCTGTTTCTCCGCTGTTAAAGCAAATCCTCCACTCGATGTGCTTGTTTACGCTATCCTTAAACCCTGTCGGGGTAACATAGGCTCCTACTGATACTACTTTCTTAACTATGACTGGTAACGGCCACTGGCGGGGTCTGGCAGCCCATCTTTGTAGAACACTAGGGCATAAACAGCGTAAGGCATGTACTGTGTCCGTATGTATCTTCTCGTTAATTGTATGTGGTGTTGACGGCCCCGCGCGTTTATGTTGCACCACCTGTAATCGACGATCAAATGACAGTGAAGCGGAACATTCATCTAGAAATAAACTACTGCTAAATAAAACGTCCCCATATCCATTATCACATAGCGGAGCGGTTATTATTTTCATTGTAAAATGCGCTAGTCTCTCTAGCAACAGTATGCAGTGTCCTGGATATACGCGTGTATCCATCCTGAACACGTCCATGTCCTCTGGTATGGTGTGAAGACTGATACCAGTTTCCACACAGAGGATAAAGTTCTGCAAATGTAGCATGTCATGGTCGCTTTCAAAATAGCAAGTCAACCCTTCTGCCTTGCTGCCAGCTGTGATAATAGTTTTTTCTTTCTGTCGACCAAAATACAGCTTATCCCAATCCTTGTACTTCTTAACGCGCCACTTTCTCATCTCCTCGCCGTATCCCAGCCGGGTCATTATAGTACTAATCTCCACTGACACACTTTCCACATAATTCTGAAATTATATTAACATGTTATACTATAACAGTATTATATTTCAAAATTTGTAGTAATAATAAATACATTTCCTCAGTTTCGTCATTTACATGACTTTGTCGAGAAGATTGATGGAATCGGGACAAAGTGCGTTTTTCATTTATAGCTTTAAAACAAACTAAGATCTAATAAGACTCGTGGTTATAGTTGTCTATAACAAACATTATATGTTATTTAATATTTGCGATTCACATGTGCGTTTCAATAAAAAGTCGCCAATTAATCCCGCTGAAATAATCACGTGACGTTCATATAAGAAAACATCGACACATATAGTTGCACTTATAATGAGCTAAAATGTAAGTTCGGCTGATTCTTAAAAATAGTGTGTACCATATTAAGCTAGTTAAAGATAGTATATACGTACAAAAAAATTCTGAGTCATTCTCAAAGTTTCCATATTGAATGGGTAATTATAACAGTCCTGTCTGTTACTACATCTAAAGACGCTATGAACATACTATTTGAGGGGACATTCGGTAGATATACATATGAAAGTCGGCTTAAGACTCATTTTGCACGCACAGAAATACAATAAATACCTCAGTTAAAAGACCAGCGATAGTTTATACAATATTTATGTTGTTCTGTTTCTGAGACAGGAAGAAGGGCATTAAAATTGGGATTTCGGTAATAATACGATGGAAGTAAACCTCTTACGTAAGCGCTTGAACAAATAATCAAGATAGTAATATTATTTAATAGCTATAACAAGATATAAACAGGCACTTGATTGTACGAGAAATGTTACCATTGATACACGCATTCATGACAGACTTACCTGAGAGTGACGACTGTACAGACTGCTGTGTCTGGGAACGCTTTCAGTCTCTGAATCTGTACACCCGATGCCTCCTTCTGCCATTTGTAGAATGCTGGAAGGTAGCATAAGTTTAAATTGAAAAAGACGCGATTAAATAAAAGATGGTTATATGGAAGGTAATAATATCTAAGTTTGCTGAGACTGCATGTATGTGTTTTATTAACGTTTAAATTTTGATGACCTCGCATAAAACGTCTTAAAACGTTAAAATCGCGCAAACAATCACTAGGTCGAATGGCATATAATAAACACTATGGAATACACATTGTACTATTTATAAAGAAGCATTAGAGACAACTTTCTTCCAGGTTTATATTGAGCATGTGTGCCTATGAAATACTGAAAAAGAGCTGCGTTTCATGTGCGTTTCATCAATCGAGTCAAGACAACAAAGTCCTGGACGTATCTATAAACCTGAGGTTTGAAGCCATCCGTTCGATAAAGCACAAGAAACAACATGACTTTCACATAACATAACTAACATATCCGTCTCGAATAAATAAAACTATTAACAAAACAGAAGTAAACTGTATATACAGTTTGAATGAGTGTATCTGTTAAAAATAGTCAAATGTTTTGCACTTCGATTTCAATACCCATTCAACCAAAATGATAAATTATAAATGCGTTAACAAGTACATTTTCGAGTTTAACTTACTGTTTCCTGCTACGACGATTTCATCAATATGAGAACAGTTTACAATAACCTCAAGTAAATGTCACAAGGAAACAAAATTTGAGGGATAGGTTGAATAGAAAAATCCAACCACTTTTGATGTTATTAACACTCGAAATGAATTTCCGAGTATCCATAATGAATTAGTGATTATTTAAATAGATGTGATGTAAACGATATAATTATAAAGACAAGATGAACAAACACATCACTTTGCGATGAAAATGCAAAGTGTAGCTTTAAAGGGGCGTTTTCACAGATTTTGGCATGTATTGAAGTTTTACAAAAAAGCTTTATATTGATAAATGTTAACATTGGAATTAAAAAGCTCCAGTAAAAAAAACAGGAATAAAGTTAAAAAGAGTAACCCTCAACTGAGCTCGAACCAATTACCCCTAGAGTAAAAGTCTATCGCTTAGACCACTTGGCCAACCGTCCTCTCACTTTATATTATAAGCAATCCTCGTAGTGTCACACATAAAAATACGACAACAACATAAATATCCAAATTATTTAATCGTTTGCATCAAAATACGTATATAAGTGGTTAATGGTTGAATAAAAGACTTCCGGATAGAAACAAGAATTCTCGACTGGTTATGTTTCTGTTGTATCGTGAACACGTATTTAAATTGTGTAGTTGTAACGTGTTTACATTGTGTAGTTGTCACATGTTTGTATTCATTGTGTAGTGGTCACGTGTTAAAATTATGTAGAGGTCACATGTTTTCACTCTGTAATGGTCACGTGTTTACATTGTGTAGTGGTCACGTGTTTTCAGTCATTGTGTAGTGGTCACGTGTTGACATTTTGTATGGTTCACGTGTTTACATCATGTAGTGGTCATGTGTTTACTTTGTGTAGTGGTCACGTCTTTACATTCATCGTGTAGTGGTCACGTGTTTACATTATGTACAGGTCACGTGTTTACATTCTGAAGTGGTCATGTGTTCACATGGTGTAGTGGCCACGTGTTTACATCGTGAAGTGGTCACGTATTTACATTGTGTGCAACTACATGATTGTTCTCTTAATTAGTCAAAAGTTAGAAATTTTCTTTATTATTTATAACGGCGTATAATCAATCCTGCCACTCTATTTCACTTCCTAAATGTGTTGTTCTCGTGAATCTGTGAACCTGATGGATCTTTAGCAAATAAACTATACAAAGTAGTGTAGTTTGTTACTAAATCCGAATAACGTAATGCATCTATATTCCCGTGGGTGACTTCAAACTGGAATCAAATCCGGGAATATATACTTTTATTGTAATTCATGATTCGTTACTATTTGACTGGGCAATTTAAGGTTCAGGTTACCGAGGAAGGGGGTGGTCATGGTGCACGCCCCCCCTCCTTATCTTTACCCAGACAACCCAAACCACCCCAAACCTTGTTAATTATATATGTCTTATATAAGAAATTCAAATAGAAAAAACATATATGGTTTAATAGTACCCAAGACCAATGGATAAAGGCACCGATTCTTTGCATTAAAGGGAAGGGAGGGGATGACCCCGATGGTTATTCTTATCTGATCATAATCATGAACATCCTTAAAGTGCACTATCATGGACATAGGACATGTAGAACACAATTGCGCCTTACAGATTCGCAGCAAGCAGCCTGTTGATCCATATTGTCTGAACATGCAACCGTTTTTGGAGCACCGGTGCAAGCACAATAAGTACCCTATATCGATGTATATACATGTTTGCAGGTACAATAGGTGGAACTTGCAGCTGTAAATCAAAATTACTCCCAACTGGCATGAGTCTAATGAGTTATTAGATAGGAGTGCTGGGACGCACTCCGGGTCCTGTCATAATGCAGCCTTACGCTCCGATGGACCTTAAGAACTTCGAAATACATTTAAGCCTAAGATATTATCTTGAGCATTCATTACAACGCTTTTAAAACATAATTGTGTCGTCGACTGCTTGATGTTGCTACTCAGCAAATGTGCAATTATGTTACATATATAATAAGGGCTCATTTCAAAACGGCTTATTATAATTTCACAATAATTAAGAAAAAAATATTTGAACAAATATAAAGATTGGTAATAAGAGTAAAAAGTATTTGTGGTAATCAATAATAATTTAACTTTTTCATGAATGCTGTCTGGATTTGATATTGTAACACAAAGGAAAATGTGAAATAGTATAGCGAGGTAATTGTAACCGGTTTGCACTTCCAAGAAAATATTAAATAGCCCTATTGTTTTTGCAATACATACATACATTGAATATGCCACTGATCGTCCGCCTCACAAAACGGTGAATAATGGGAGCAGTGACTTAATTGCAAATGCAAAAAAAGAACACCATAGACTACAATCTCCACGCAGAGTTGTCGTTCCTTGCTCTCACATACAACTCTGCGAAAGGCTCAGCCCTCCATTTTGTCTATAAAATAGATAAAACCGAATAAACGCATTCAACGTATATTTGATTGGATATTTAAGATCACATGCATTAAATTAAGAAATATGACTTTTAAATGTACGATAAATCGTGCAAAAACTTGCGAGTTTTAATGCAACTCTTTGGAACTAATTTATTGCCCATTTACGCAGATGGAATCATTCCACGCACTTCACAAATGTAAACAATTGAACATATTTTGTTTGAGGGACGTGAGGAATTGCTTCGACGTGTGTATGTATGTTGGTTTCTTAACATAAAATAACCATATCAATTTTATAATAATGAATTAAGACTGATATAAGATATCATGGTATGAGATGGTTTTCTTTAATGCAGTGAATGCAAAGTAACCGTCGTGCAAGAGATTGTTTAGTATTCTGTAACCTCAATGATGAACGCTTGGAATGATCATGACATAAATGAGACGCTTTCATAACAATAGTCCGTTTTGAGCCCAACACAGAGGTGAATGTAATGTAACCGTCGTGCAAGAGATTGCATAGACTATTGCCGTCATCCATCTTCATGAAACTTGGTCACAACGTCTGTCTCCATAATATATGACTATATCGGTTGAATTTAAAACTGGTTGGCGTTGTGTTTATAACACTTTTACTGGGTTGAATAAAAAAAAAGCTTGTGAACACATTCAATATTTATCGCCCATTTTTTAAAAAACTTTGCCAAACTATTTGTCCAATTGATATACCGACCTAGTTTGATACTGGATCATAAGTGATAAAAATAGGTCAAGTAAAGGAAAAAGCTTGCGAAAACAATAGAGGTCATACCCATTACACAATCTTAATGAAACTTGGTGAAAACATTTGTGCTATATATATCTCGGTCGAATTTAAAACGAGGTAGCTTAGGGTAAAAACTAGGTCACTAGGTCAAATTTTAACAAAGCTTGTGAACACTTTAGATGCAACATCCCGCTATAGTCACATAACACCGATTTTAAAAGAATTACACTGGCTCCCAGTAGAAAAAAGAATCCACTTCAAAATACTTACCAATGCGTTCAAAGCCTTAAATGGACAATCGCATGTATATCTGAAAAACCTACTTGAAGTCTACGAACCAAGGCGAAACTTAAAATCAAAGAACGAAGCGACTTCATTAGTACTTCCAACGAAGATTAAATCCGTATCATACGGAGAGCGAAGTTTCATAAACGCTGTTCCCAAACTCTGGAACACACTTCCATCAAACATTCGAGGTTCTTCAACACTGAATTCATTCAAAAAGGCACTGAAAACTCACCTCTTCCTCCAATCTTATGCAATATAATCAGTGGTTTATTCAATTCATTATATAAAATCTCAATCATCATGAACATGAATTAACCCTTTTAAAGGAAGCATGATTATTTTTTGTTGTTTTACGTGGTACTTATTGTTTAAGTTTAAGATTTTATTGTTTCAATAATTGTCTTATAGCTATACACATAGGGTAGTTTTATAGTGTCTTGTTGATCATAATAATCTATGGTTACTGTGCATGTTTTTACGTAGTACTTATAGTAATATAGAGTAGTTTTTGATCGATTTCTTTTGAAACAGTGTTGCAAAATGTATTCGTATCTGCGATACGTCAAATGTTCTTATGTAAAGCGCCTTTGAACGTGCACTCTTGCATAAAAAGGGCGCTATATAAATCCGGTATAATAATAATAATAATAACATTTTTTGTCCGATGGTCTTCAACCTTTATCTGTATATTTGTTCTAATTATTTCTCCTACAAGTGGGATATGGTACATGTCAACTGAAAACATGGCCGCCATGAGGGGTGAAGTGTTCCTTATTTATATTCGATCTTCATCAACCTTTATCTGTATATAAGTCCGAATTATTTCTCCGACACGTGGGATTTGGTATTAGGGGTGCAGTTTTCCTTAAGTGACTATATTGAAACCATTTGAACAAGCCAGAAGTCGCGTGCTTTACCTACTGAAACGTGCTCAGAATATCAAAACTTGTGTTCTTATGTTATGCTTCATTGAGCAACAAAAGACTGTAAGAAAAACTATTATTCAGTAATTGATAAGAAGCCCCGTCTGTTTCTATAAGAAAATGACTGTCACGGACCTCAATCTACCGTTTCATATTCGAATCATAAAATAATTTAAATAAATCTGCAAAAATAAATATTTTCCGCACTTGGCTAACCAGTATGTGCTTATGTTTGCAATTTTTGTAAAATGGAAAGTTGGTCTTTCCGGGAATGATTTTAAGCTTTTGTGGAAACGCCAGGATCCATATACGCGTATCTACATTTATACCAATACATTTTGTTTTCTTTTGGGCGGCACCACGCCGGGTATGCGGATACTTTGATACCAGATGGCACTTCGATACCAGATCACAACAAAAGCCACGCGAGAGAGGTGAGTTCTTCAAGTTTTTTTGCATTTATATTCCGTTCATTTGGCTTTCAGACACGTAACAGTGTTTGGTCGATTAATGGTATAGTACTTCGTATTGGGGAACAAGAAATTCGTGGAAAAAAGTGGATTATAATTTAAAAAAAGTTAAAATTCCATCGATAATCATCATGAATTCGATGATCAGCACGTATTTCAACAAAATAAAAATATTTGGAAATAGATAAAGAAGTGCCAACTAATCGAAATAAAAGACCAATATGTCCATTAATGTTACAACATGTTAAAGTTTAGTTAACTAACGTATTTAAGGAAATTCAAATGTTTTAAGAGTCGGATGCCAAATTTTCATAAACACTTCGTTTACCGATCATCTCAAGGACAATGGCACTTCGATTCCAGATTAGTCGACACTTTTTACCAGATATTACACACTCTATTTAGTGAAGCAGAAATGCAGAATTCACTGTGGAATACTGTTATAGTAAGCCGGCAACACATAAAAAGTATGTACTGACGTAAATTAAAAACGAATATCGGAAACATGTTCTTATCCCTTTGGAATATGATAATGATTTTGTATAAATGTGAAAGACACGTGAAACTAATTCGATATGTCTGATGAGTACAGTCTGTATGAGTCACCCAACAGCTGGATTCGCATAGTACACGAGCTTAAACTTTTTAAAATTACATTTAAAATGTTACTCATCAGACATATCGAAGATGGTAATTTAAAATGATTTAACCTCGTGTACTAAGTAATTTTAAATCACATTCTTTTTAGCGAAACGGCTGATCTAAAGCATGTACATTTATGTCTTAATGAAGGTACTAAGGCCATTTAATTATATACTAGATAGCGTGTCATGAAACATCACTCTGCTAAAACTGCACTTTAGACCTAAATTTCAGCAGCGATGCAGGTCCTAAATTCTATTGGCTCAATGCCAGTAAAAGAAGCAATAATGGTACAGGCGGTCGATTTAATCACACGATAGTGGTGTCAAAGTTGTGCATAACCGTCGTTGTTATAATTATTAACACAACACATTCTGTATTCAAACTTGGATAAAAGTGTCATTATTATATATTTCAGGATGAGCTAATCGGAGCTAATGAATGCCGCCGACGGCTCGTTGTTAGACATTAGTTTAGAAGAGGAGTTGTCTACTAGCGAGCGGTTCTCGTGTGGAATTTGTGAGGCCAGTTATGCTAGGAAAGCCAACTTGAAGCGCCATTTAAAGACACACGAGGATGGATGCATAAAGTGCTCAGTGTGCACTCAGCTCTTTAAGACTGAGGAAGATAAAAGAAAACACATCGAGGTGAAACATAGCCCTATCATGTGCGAAAGCTGTGGAAAGATTTGTTCATGATGCGATTCTAACGAGCACCCATGACAGAGGATTTTATGAAGAACAAATGTGTATTTGACGCTTTAAGACCCCTTGCTCCCCTTATCTAGAGACCTGCTATAAGTTCAATTGAACACAGTCGTGTTGATCTACATGATCCGTTGTATTTTCAATACTCTTAATCTCAATTTACCACTTAAAAACAAGTTGATTATTTAGACACTTATTTTCGGTCGTCAATTGAAATAAATTACTACAGAAATAAGCATTTGAATATTATTTAAAATTTGCACTTATAATATTAATTATATGAATTAATAATTATACGATTTTTGAAAACGAACATATGGTTATATTTTACATGTGTATGTAATTACGCGCTTGACAATGCAAATGTATTCGTACTTCAAAATGTTTGGTTAGAATAGCCATAATATACATAAATGCATTTCAGGTAGAAGATAAAACTCGGTTATCAGAGTGTCCGATTTGTTGAAATTATCTGTTATCCGAAGTGCCCTATATCGGGAATCAAAGTGTCCGCAACTGCATGCATACCACCTATTAAAACATGCTCTATCTTCGTTTATATTTCATTGAATACTATCAAAATTTCAGTATTTGAAGCACAGTGATTACTCTACATGCTGAAATATCAAACAATTTATTGCAATATTTCTAAGTAGTTTTATTTTGTTGAAATGTTTACTGTTCATCCAGTTTATGCTGTTTTCCGACCGATTTTTCTATTTTTTGGGGAAAAATCTACCATTCTTCCGTGATTTTTTTCTTTCTAAAAGAAAAGGATTTACCATTTATAAACTCGACCATTCGCCTTGTCTTAAACACTAATCTTTATGATCTAACTTAAAAAAAACTGATGAGCTTACCTCTCGCGCGTGACTTTTGTTGTGATCTGGTATCGAAGTGCCATCTGGTATCAAAGTATCCGCATACCCAGCGTGGGCACAGTTGAACCAGATGTTGAATTCCATGATCATCCTATGAAATTAGTTGAAAAATCCGCATTAGAAAATTTAGTGCTGAATCATATTTAAGAAAATCTTCGAAGCTTGGCTTTGAGTTGTTAGAGGACATTATTAAGTGGTTTGCACGTAAATAATTGATAGACAAGTGGGATAGTGGGGACTGAGCACATGCAAATTAAGAAACATTATACATGTACTTCTACTTAAAACAATGACGATTATTTCTGAGAACACTTATAGCTCGAGAAAACGAAACGCCATCAAAATAGATTGCGTTGAAGACGAGTTTCGGTTAAATACGGAAAATAATTTAAAATATTTGTATAAGTACAACAATATTCGGTCCAATCATATAGACGTCAATCACTTCAAGTGGCCTTTTCACAGACTTTGGCATGTATCGTAGTTTGTCGTTAAATGCTTATATTGATAAATGTAAACGTTGGATCTAAATAGCTCCAGTAAAAAAAAAACAAGAATACAATTAAAGTAAGAAACAAAGTAACCCTCATTTGGGCTCGAACCAATGACCCTGGAGTAAAAGTCTATCGCTTAGACCACTCGGCCGTTTGTGCTCAGTCAATGAGGGATGTATTCTATACTTTATATAAGCAATCCTCGAAGTATCTCAAAATAGTATCTCCAAATATAACGACAACAACAGAACTCCAAAGTACTCAATCGTTTTTCGTTGAAACGCTTTATAAGTTTCAGGTTTTTAAATCGTCAGAAGATGCATATAATGGATATTTTAGAGCATGGTAATGTTCAGTATTACTGTTTCCTCACAAATATCATTACTGCAACGAAAATTTGCGAATCCGAAACATTTTTTTTTAATTTTGTCAATTTACCAAAACGTGAAAAGGCCCCTTTAAGTGGTTTGCAAGTAAACAATTGATAGACATCATGTGGTATCTTGGAGAATGAGTACATGCCAATTAAAAACATAATACTTCTACATTAAACAATGACGATTATTTCGTAGAACACTTATAGCTCAAGTATACGAAACGCCATATAAATAGATTTAATGGAAGATGAGTTTCGGTTTAATACGGAAAATAATATAATATATTATATGTTCATAAGTGAAACAATATATTGCCCAATCCTATAGACGTCAATCACTTAATGCAACAATCCAAACCACTTTATGTCGATGACATCAATCGACATGACTCATGTAATTATTCACTAAGCGCGTGATTCGTGTGTGCGCATGCACAGGTCGTCAAAACTTGAAAGCTTATTTCATACAATTATGGCCGCTCGGCATTCCTACTTTTTAAAATTTCATTGACACGTCAGCACATCCCGTTTGGGGTTTGCTGGTTCCATCTAGGATTCCCTAAATGCATGCGTAATGTCATGCATGTTGCTACCGAAACTAGTTCGTAAAAAATGGCCGGTCTATTTCATGTACATTTCAATAGTTTCACAAATTATCAATCATTAAAAACAATAACTATATGACTGTTGCGTTATGAGTTATATATTTATAATAAAGAGCAACAACAACATTAAACCCGTTTCACTTAGTAGAAAATAGGCCTATATAAATGTGATACTCTGCATATATTTTTATATAGACAATCATATTGAATTACCGAACAATTCGTAAGTACTTGTATCGAGATGTTTTACTTTTTATAAAACTTCATTAATTATTTCGAAATTTCGTTGATTGAACACAGCGGATGAACACGACCGCATGCGTCTGCGTTAGATTAATTTGTACTTCACAACCCGTGGAATGTTATCTAAAGAGACATGGTTCGTATGGCATTATTGGTTTGATACATGTGGTGAATAAACGAACGAACGGGCGAACGAATGAATGAATCCGATTTATGGATTATTGCATCGCAAGGGACAAGTGATTGACGATGGTATATATATGCCTCGTTCTGGGAAAACTGGGATTAATGCATGTTCATAAAGTCATCCCAGATTAAACTTCCCACCTAAACTTGATTTTTCTCTTAGAAGAGCATTCCTTTAAACGAAAAATACAATAATAGCGGAAAGCCTCGTCTCTGATTAGCTTGTGCGTACTGCACAGGCTAATCTGGGAGGACGTTATAAGCACGTGCAAAAAGCCCAGTTTTCCCAGACATACGCCCATATAATTTAGTATCGAAAAGATCTAATGGGATTTTAAAGAGAAATTCACAGAGTAACATAAATGTATGTACATTTTAATAATGTTACTATGTTCGGTAGTCTTGCGCTGTGATCCAGTTTCTGTCATGCATCGCATGGCGCTTAATACGTTTACTTAAGTTAATTTTAAATCCTCAAGCGGCTGTGTGATATTTCTTAATAGCAATTTAGTTGAGGACACACGTGTGGCCCACAGCACTTCACATTTTAGCTTTGCGCAGAGATTTCACTGGAACCAGCATAACTGGATCATATTGTATATGAGCATGAAACGAAAGCTCGGCGTGGAGATTGCTAATTCCCAGGTGAACTTACAATAACAAGGTCACAATTAATGTATATCTTTATTTAGCCGCAATCGTGAGTGGTTTAGCCGATGACGATCCAACTCTTCGTGCGCTCTGTGGATCCTCGTGAAGCCCCCAATTGTCGTGTGGCGCACGTGCTTCTGCACCCGGCTAATGATTGGTCCGCACTTTTAGGGGATTCCTGAAACCAACCAACCAGAGCATTCAAATCATAACGAGAGTTTTTTTCGACCAGGTAAATGAACCAGAATGCAACTTGACAAGAGCAAATAACAATGGATTCTAAAGACGTGTACCAATGTTTAGTGAATTGTAAGTTTTGTATAACGATTGTTTTCTGTAACAATTATTGGTATGCAGTCAACATACACTGATATAAGTTTGTAAGACAGTACATGCAGATTTAAACCGTGCATGGTAAATTTTAACGCCAAATAAATAAAGTCGTAAACATTGTTAGAAAATAATGAAATTACAATTTTAATTCAGGTGACAGATTTGAGTTTGCATAAAATAGCCCTTTAGAGGCCAGTGCAAACGGACACATGACGATAAAAGACGCGATGGTAACGCATTCTAGTTCAATATCCGTGGTTTTATGGTCGCGGCTAGATTACACCAATTCCCATAGCGTCCCATTTTAAAAGTGCAAACTTTGCCTTTCCCATACAGCAAATTGCCAAAGCATTGCATCATTTTTAGGATGGAACAATAACTGCAATACAAATGTTTCCACCTTGCAACTTGTAAGAAGTAAATCTTGGCAAAATGCACAGTGTTTCGTAAGTGTTATGTGGACATAAGACCCATATTAAGATAGCCTCTGTCCTAAGGCATTAAAGTACTCCAGACATATATAGGATATTGGGAAAAACGGAAGACATTTTATACATTGTTAAATGGCTTTTATTCAAGAAGACCAAATGAATTTTGTAGAAATAGTTACATTCTATTGGACCTTGGATTTATTGTGATTTAATCTCAATCAGGTCCATAAACGTGCACAAGATTGAGTGGTTAGATTAACCACACCAAGCTGGTCTTTTATATTTAAAATGCTGGTGTGTAACATTTTCAAAATCCGTCTATAAAACTCGTGTTATAATGCCAATTAATGGTCGTTTCTGGTGTTTGACCAGCTCCTATGTGTAAGAGGTCCGGTGATTTTTTTACCAATATTTACAGCCTCTTTAAAGTCTGTTTTCAAATTGCAAAAATAAAAAAAGGCTGTTCCCCATGGCAAAAGGTAACTTTTTTCCCAAAAAATCTGACAAAAAAGTCCCCCAAAAATATGCCAAACTTTTCCAATAAACTTAATCTGATTCATGACAGGCATTGTCCTTTAATTCTGGGTTTAAGGAGCCACATCAAAGGAATGTCTATTTCTCTGCGGCTCGATTTGTCATTGTCGGCTCGGGTACTACTTAAATGTGTCTTGTTCTGAGAAAACTGGGCTTAATGCATGTGCGTAAAGTGTCGTCCCAGATTAGCCTGTGCAGTCCGCACAGGCTAATCAGGGACGACACTTTCCGCTTAAACTAGATTTTCGGTAAAAAGAGACTTGCTTTAAACGGAAAATACCATTTAAGCGGAAAGTGTTGTCCCTGATTAGCCTGTGCGGACTGCACAGGCTAATCTGGGACGACACTTTACGCACATGCATTATGCCCAGCTTTCTAAGTATACTTAAATGTACCCCGGGTATGAAAAATATACTAAAATATACCAGGTCAATTTAGGCTGTACCAAAGTTTGATTTGGTCATAAATTAAGATGTCGTAAAATGCGCTCAGTATAGGAAACAAAAATCTCTTCAAACAAAACCAGACCCTATACATACTTTTCAGCTTGGCTGTTTTCGGAGAAAACCTGAGGTATTGTCATAGCCAGCTCGTCCTGTCGTGTCCGTCGTCGTGTCGTCCGCATCGTGCTAAAACCTTAACATTTTGTCAAGGTTTTGAACATTGGCTCTAAAATCAAAGTGCTTCCACCTACAACTTTGAAACTCTATATGTAGCTGCATCTTGATGAGTTCTACAAGACACACCCATATTTGGGTCACTAGGTCAAAGGTCAAGTTTTATTTTCTTCAAAAATGCACCCGCAGCCGAGCGTGGCACCTGTTATGCGGTGCTCTTGTTTCAGTATAGTTTCGATAATATTAAGGCCATTTTACAAAATATGGACATGAATATGAACATAATTTATTTGAAAAAAAAGCCTACAACAACCGTTTTAGCGGTAGACTATTCCTGGCTATGTTTTAGTATAGTTTTTGTACCTGGGGTACATTTAAGTAGTGCCAGAGCCGACAATGACCATTCGAGCGTTACCATGTTATACATACAATGTTTATCAACAGCTTTCTTAATTACTGCTTTCAGACACCGATATTTTATTATTATGCCCCCCTTCGAAGAAGAGGGGGTATATTGTTTTGCTCATGTCGGTAGGTCGGTCCATCCGTCCGTCCACCAGATGGTTTCCGGATGATAACTCAAGAACGCTTAGGCCTAGGATCATCAAACTTCATAGGTACATAGATCATGACTGGCAGATGAACCCTATTGATTTTCAGGTAAATAGATCAAAGGTCAAGGTCACAGTGACTCGAAATAGTAAAATGGTTTCCGGATGATAACTCAAGAAGAAGAGGGGGTATATTGTTTTGCTCATGTCGGTAGGTCGGTCCATCCGTCCGTACACCAGATGGTTTCCGGATGATAACTCAAGAATGCTTATGCCTAAGATCATGAAACTTCATAGCTCTATTGATCATGACTGGCAAATGACCCCTATTGATTTTTAGGTCAATAGGTCAAAGGTCAAGGTCACAGTGACTTGAAACAGTAAAATGGTTTCCGGATGATAACTCAAGAATGCTTACGCCTAGGATCATGAAACTTCATAGGTACATTGATCATGACTGGCAGATGACCCCTACTGATTTTCAGGTCACTAGGTCAAAGGTCAAGGTCACAGTGATTCATTAATTGTGTTTGTCCAAAACTTTAATCTTGTTTAAAGTTTTGCAATATATAAAATGGTTTCAGGATGATAAATCAAGAATGCTTACGCATAGGATCATGAAACTTCATAGGTACATTGATCATGACTGGCAGATGACCCCTATTGATTTTCAGGTCACTATGTCAAAGGTCAAGGTCACAGTGACTCGAAACAGTAAAATGTTTTCCTGATGATAACTCAAGAATAATAAGGCCTAGGATCATGAAACTTCATAGGTACATTGATCATGGCTGGCAGATGACCCCTATTGATTTTCAGGTCACTAGGTCAAAGGTCAAGGTCACAGTGACAAAAAACGTATTCACACAATGTCTGCCACTACAACTGACAGCCCATATGGGGGGCATGCATGTTTTACAAACAGCCCTTGTTATAATTTGATAGATGGAAACTGCTGGTTGGAGAGTTGTGGTCGTGATTATTTTCAATGCTTTTCTAGATTTCTCATAATGTAGCAAAGTATTTGAAAAAAGCTCAATAAATTGTAAACTTGAGCTTTTCCCGTGAACTTTGATACTAATACTCCATAATGACGTCACACAGTATGTCTGTAGAAGGGGCGCCTAAAGGGCAATTAAGTAGCACTAATTGATGCAAGTAACGCAAGTAGTGGCCGTGAGCTTCCCCCATAATGAGCCCCACTTGCATTGGGCATTTTCTGTAGAATGTTGAATTAATAACCATACTTTTTTGATGTTACCTTGGCGATTTTCAAGATTCCCCCGTGTATAAATTTCCAGTTTTTGAACCTTAAATATCAAAAACGTTAATAAATAAAAAAACAACTTTTTCGATTTGTTTTTGTACACTGAGAATTGAAAGGTTTCTAAATGATATGTGTAAACTATACATCATAATATAGATTTTAAGCTGTGTAATAGACAAATCACAACCAGTACTAGTTTACGACCACTACTCACTAACCAGTATATCATGATAATTATTAATGGAATCATTATTATCTTTAAGTACACATTCGAACTGGTAAATAATTATAAAAAAAAAACAATAAAGTAAACCTGTCAATACTGTACTGAGTAGCAGACACAGAGTCAGCCTCGTATTCTGTCCCATCTCGTTTACGCCCAGCTAAAAAAGAAAATATGAATATTCTTTATAATATTAAAACATTTTCAAATTTGGCAACTTTAATATTATGTTTAGAATACTCACAGACACCTTTTCTATTTTAAAAATAATTTAGCAATCTAAAAAATAGGTCAAATTTGAAGGCTTAGATCGTTTTCTAAATTTTGTCAAAAATAATTGGGTTTGCGGCAAGAAAATAAGGTCGGTCGGAGAAGCTGTAACAATAAATTGTTTGGTCTAATTCATAAATTGTTTGTTTTTGGGGAGAGGGGGGTGGGGTACAAATTCACTTATCTCTCTATTGTCACAATTTGAAATGTGAGACCAGGTAGAAGATCGCCATTTTTGACTAAGGCAAAATATCTCCAGGTACAGAAAAAAACTACAGATAGAAATATCTATGATAATTTCATCAACAAATCTTACTATATGTTTGGCATCGTCGGAGTGAAACTTTAGGTTTCATAACACTTGTCACCGTTTTGATAAATGATGTAATTTTCAATCAATCTGATTACGGGCAGGATTTGAATAGTTGTCAATTTCATAAGTTGTAGCTCTGTATAGAGGAAGCTTATTCTTTACATTTTACTAACAGCAATGCCTTCCAGATAACGTTTCACCAGTCCAGTATAATATTGTACAATGTTGTCAACTGCTGTTGGGTGCGGTCTAAGAGTGAGAATCAGGGCACATTTGTTCAGCCTTGTTTCTTCCCTGAAGAGGACTTTTATCTGCGTGTGGTAGCCGATGGCAGGGATGGCTCGAACATCGGTCATCCACATGAGCACATCTTGTGGCTTCAGGGTGAAGTAATTCACCGTTGCAGAAGATCCTGAAATGATAAACAACATATGATTAATAATACATTTTAAAAAGAAAAACACTCTCACCAAAACCTCTTTCAAGATGTTGTCACTTGTATTACAAAGCACGAGTCATCTTTATCTGAATCACTTTGTAAATTATTTTACTCCTTTAGCCTGATTAATGCATTGAGATGTCATTTACAAATCTTGTCCATGCTTCTCAGACAGCTTCTCAGGAGCTGTTTAATCCGGGGAGACTTTACTTGTCCATGTGTACTCCAATAGCTTATATTTTTCCTTCCTGTCTGGACCGAAATTGAGAAAATTTCTCGATATATTATGGCTTTTAGGTTAATAGATATCGGATATCAAATTGTACACAATTTTTCATGGCTGAATGAGGTAAGGCAATATCTCTCATAGTTTATAATGTAAATCAATTTCTGTTAATTCATTTGAACAGGTGAGGTTTAAATATTTAATATACATGTCTCAAGCAGCAGTATCATACATATTGTCAGCCAAAAAAGTATGCTGACTGTGAACATAGCAAACAAAATAATTAGACTAAATAAAAGAAAGATAAATGGATGATTTTATGTCTATGTCCCCTACCACTATAGTGGAGGATATATAGTTTTTGCCCTGTCTGTTGGTTTGTTGGTTTGTTGGTTTGTGTGTTTGCGTCAAACTTTAACATTTGCCATAACTTTTGCAATATTGAAGATAGCAACGTGATATTTGGCATGCATGTGTATCTCATGGAGCTGCACATTTTGAGTGGTGAAAGGTCAAGGTCATCCTTAAAGGTCCTAGTTCAAATATATATATATATATATATATATATATATATATATATATATATATATATATATATATATATATTCAAAGCGGCGCAGAAGGGGACATAGTGTTTCTGACAAACACATATCTTGTTTAGTTATATTTTGTCGCTTGAAGAAATTTGCGGAAGCCTTGTACTGTTTTTTCATCATAATGCCTTCGGTTGCCTTCTGGGTACTTGAACTGCAGCAGATCTCGAACTGATGCTGCAGTAACCTCCTTCTTTCTGCCACTCAGAAGGAGGAAAGCCTCATCTTTGTCGAGCCGCAAGAAGTCAAAAACCTAGTGCGTCTGCAGACATTTAAATTTTAAAACAAAAGCAATGTACAGTCTAGTATTAAAAAAACTATCCATGCACAAGTACGTGTACAAGACTTTGATGTCATATTTAAGGAAAAAAAATCCTGTAATTTTACCCCATTTAGAATATTATAGCTAAGACTAACTACTGCATTGCAGAAGTGCTTAAACATTGTAAAAATAGTGATCCAAAATTATGTAGGCTTTTGTTTCTTTGTTTTAATCAAGTATTCTGGGTAGAATTGCTGCTTGTTACTCGAAATCCTATCTGTTTTAGTTATGGATATCAGATAAAAGCTGTCGATTATATGACGTCAAACGGCTTTATCAAAAGTCCTACAAAATATCATGTGTTAGTGCAAATAAGGCAAAAATGTAGGGAACTATTAAACCTTATGTGTCATGGAAAGTTGTTTTTGTAATGATAGTTACACTTATTTTTTGATGGACAATTAAATTCAATATCCCTGCGAGTTGAATTTCATGAATTCATAAATGATTCATGACCTTTGCAAACAGTTCATGAACAGCTCATGATAACTTCTTGAAATTGATGAGAGCAAGTTCATGAACTAACGTTAATGAATGATTCATGAACACACATTCGTGCACTCGTTAAGAGTGGTTCATGAACAGGACGGTTTAATAATGAAATCAAGAAATATTAATGATTTGGTTCATGACCTAATGATGAACGATCTATACATCTTAAAAGATTATGTGATTCATTAATTGACATGTTTGACTTTGTTTTAAAGAACAAATGAGGGTTTTTTCATGAATCTGAACAATGTATATGATTTAACAAAAAAATGTGAAATATTCCCCATTTTGTTAAATAATTGATCGAAAACTTTTCATGAACTTAAACTAAGTGTGTGGTTCAAAAAAGGTATATTGAATAATTTTGCCTTTTTTAAGAACTAATGAAGAACGTTTTATGAATCCGAAGAATTCAAAAAGGATTCATGAAATATTCTTGACTTGGTTTATCGAAAAAAAACTATACATGAGCCTGAACTATTCAAAAGGGTCATGTGCAATAAAAGGTCAAATCAAGTATGTTAAGCCTTATGGAAAGCCATTTTTGTTAGACCAAGATATGAATATTTGACACAGACATATCCTATCACTACATTAAATGTACACAAGGTAATATGAAGTGACACATATTTATTTAAATACTGCATGTCCATGTCTGTTCTGTCTTTTAACAACAAAAAATCATCATTATGTTCTGCATTGGTACATACATAAAATAAGATTTCACAAACATTACCAGCTAAACCAACATATGTTGTTTCTGTGGCTAAAACTGGGAAAAAACATGTTTGCCAGCTAGAGATCATTTAACGGATGTGTCTGCTTTTAATCCAAGCCCTCTACAATAGCACACGCAACTTTTGAACAAAGTACATAATATTGCACCCATCCCATGTTGTTGTTGTCATAAAGAACAACAGTAAAAGTTCGCTTTTTATCCTTGCATTTGTAGCAGCATGAAATTTTCTTCCATTTATCATAATTCTATCTGCTTGTTTTATGCTTGTCAAATTTGCAATACCAAGTTCATCCCTTATTTCCTCGGAAAGGACACCCCTTTTAATATCCTTTAAGCCACCAGTAACACCACAGTTCATTGCTTCATGGGTGACTTTCCACATCGTTGATTTATCTTTTTTAACCCTACGTTATGAAGATGTGCTCGACATTCCTGTATTCTCATTACTTGCTTTATAACATTGCTAGAACCATGCACAGTTTGAAGCAACAAAGAATTGCAGTCTTTAAATGAAAACTATCCACATGCCCAGAGAGGCCCAAGCATTTTAACATAAAATATTAAGTTAGCACCAGCATTATGGACATTAATTCCACAAGATCCTCTTCGATAGAGTTTCTCAAAAGATTAGTAAACCTTATTCAACAGCAATTGTGCTGTTTCTAACGCGGGTTGTGTGTTGTTATTACCTAGTAAAATGTATATAGCTTCTGAAAGACGGGCAAAATGTTCAAGGTAGTTATTAGGGAGAACACCAATAAAACAGGGCAGTCAATAGTACAATAGCAAACTTTACATCAAAGTTTCTTTAAAATGGCAGTAATGTTTTTTCCAAGACTCTTGGCAATCTCTCCATAAGGGGGTTTGATATTTTGAATATTTGGTGAAATATTTGGTAAATCCTTACCAATAATATATTCCTAACTGCTTTCGGTAGGAAAAAAAACATTAACTCAACAAAAGTTGGGTTATACCGAGTAAAATCCCATGCATAGTATCAGGTATAATTCCTTCCACCAAATCCAGAGATAGAAGTGAAGCTAAGCCAGACACACCTTTAAAACCTTTGATTCGCTGTTTTCAGCAGCGTTTTGTATGTTGGTTTTAACTGTTGTCTGTCTCTCAATGGATAAGTGTGTTCAGCTCTATAAGGGTAGCATCTTGAGTAGCCCTTTCCTTTTTTACACATTATCCAGGCTCCTCACATATAATGCAAGCATGCGCTAAGTTGAAAAAGGTCATATATAAAACTTAAGCCTTTGCTGGTAAGTCTTATGTACCGCATATAACAGCACGTTTAACATTAAATATTTTATTATCTATTTCAATAGCAATGTGTTTAGTATACAGTCAGTTCATCTGCTCACTAAAGATGTACATGAACTCCGTAAATGGAGGTTTAACCTTGCCTTGCAAAAGACCAACTAACAGGATTTTATTACGGGAAAACCTAGCTGCCAGAGTCAATTCATTGATGGCTAAAATGATTGGCCATAGTTCTACATGACAGGAAGAATAAAGATTCACGACATCTTTGTTAAAAATTGTTGTTATGTTTTTTTATTGCCAGAAAGAAATTGTTCATTTTGAAGTAATCTTTGATAGCACTCTCCATCTGTTATGTCGTTTATAACAGGAAAGCCTTTCCTATTTAGCCGGATTTTTTTCGAAAAAATCTCGGCTTATAGATTGATGTTGTCGGGCGGGCGGGGGGGCGGGCGGGCGGGCGGGGTGGCGGCGTGCTCGAAAATGTTAAAGTTCTTATTTCATGGTATAACTTTGGTATGCTTGGACGTAGAGTCTTCAAACTTGACATGAAGGTTGGCCAGGATTAACAGATGACCACTGGTCATTTCAAGGTCATTCATTTGAAGGTCAAGGTCACTGTGACCTTCAATATAAAAAATGTTAAAGTTGTTATAACTTTGGTATGCTTGGACCTATAGTCTTGAAACTTGACATGAAGGTTGGCCATAACTAGTTAGTAACCACTGGTCATTTCAAGGTCATTCATTTGAAGGTCAAGGTCACTGTGACCTTGAATGTAAAAATGTTAAAGTTCTTATTTCATGGTATAACTTTGGTATGCTTGGACCTAGAGTCTTCAAACTTGACATGAAGGTTGGCCAGGATTAACAGATGACCACTGGTCATTTCAAGGTCATTCATTTGAAGGTGAAGGTCACTGTGACCTTCAATATAAAAATGTTAAAGTTGTTATAACTTTGGTATGCTTGGACCTAGAGTCTTGAAAATGAAATTGATGGAAACTTCAAACAATATGTTACTAATTTGCTAATAAAAAAATTGAGATCAAACTTTCCTAATTGTCAATTCAAGTTCATATTTGTGACCTTAAATGTTATTGTTGTTCATGTATATGCATGCATTCAAAACATAACACAAGGTTTGCTCATGCCTTGAAAAGTACTTACATTTCATTTTGACCTTTGAACAATATTTCAGTAATTTAAGTATTGCATTGACAAAAACACGAAAGGTACTTTCCTGTCATTTAAATCAAAAATCCGGCTTCAATGCGGTCATCTCCGACCGCGGAACTCTTGTTTGATTAATACTTTTGCTGCTTTCAATATTTTTCCAAATACCTGAAATAGCCAAACAAAGTTCAAAAGATTTATTTTGTCATATGAGCATATCTCTGAGAAAATCAGCAGCCTTAATGTATCTGCGTAAAATGTTAACCCTGTTCAATCCATATTGTATGTTCTGTTTTATGAAGGTCTTGCATAACTTCATAGGTTGCTGGCAAAATGTCATCCAGGATCAGCATGTGGAGCCAGGACAACCCTTTTATGCAGATGTAATAAGACTGGTTTTTTCAGAGACCAGGGCACAAATTCATCATTAAACTCTGGCTGAAACTTAGACTCGACTCCAGACTCAAACTTATTGAACTTAAGAATGGCAGGTTTTGATAAACAAAGATAGTTTAATTTTGAGTCTAAAACTGTAACCCTAGTCTCAAATACAGACCCGAGCATGTTCTGAAATATATGGATAAAGGCTAACTTCAAATTTTTGTGTAGAAGCGGCTAATTCCGTACGGGCGTCTTATTTCGTACACTATTAATGTATTGTTTATATCTTCTTAGTTTGGTTACACAACACTGAATTACGCCATATCGATTATAGTCCTATTTTCGCTTGTTTAAATGTGCGCTTCGTGAAATCGATTGCCGATGACGTAACTGTCTAAATCCGATTGCTGCATACGTATTCGGCGCGAAATTTTAAAATTCCCGCTTTCTCTCGCATCATCAGCAAGCGCTCAGAAACGACAACTCCAACGGTAATAAGATTATCTTTGTTGTTATGAATTGTGTGCGAGGTTTTGTGTTAAAAATAATTTAATGAAATATTTTTTTTTCTTTTTAAGCTCAATATATATGTTAAAATCGTATTATTGTTTTAGTAATATGTAAAATAAAAGTGTACGAGATTACCCGCATTAATTGTTACCAGTAAAATTTATGTGCGGGTAATTTCGTACGTCTTTATACAAAAACAATATTGATAAAAAGGTCGATATATCTTTTAAAATTTTTGGAATGAAAAAAGGTGTTTAAAATGTTTTTACAGAAAAGAAATGTTCTATATAGTTGGTGTTTATTGGTTTACAGTCATGAGTTTCCAATTTAAAACAACCCCACATGCGTTGATGTTGAGATCAATTGAATTTGGGGCGACCGGCCTGAAAATACACGTTCTTTTGTGCCAGTTGTTTTTGCGTGAAACGCAATATGAACCTCATCTTATTTTTGACGTTTTCACCAGACTGTCAACGCTATTGACAGAAAATGTTGTCACGTAATGAAGATAAAACAAGTCTCTGATGTCTAAATTATTTCTTTATTTTACTCTATTCTCTAACATCAAAATTGTATTTATAGTTTAAACATTATTTTCTAAGTCTATCTGTTGTATTTTCCTAACCCAAGCGCAGAGTGCCGCTCTCCTTCCAAACATCCCCATTTTGTCCCCAATTTAATTTGCATATTTTTCTTTTAAACTTTTGATTGGTCCTCAGCTAGTATGGTTATTATTCATTGGTTGATTCGTCAGAATATTCTAGAAGGAACACTTTTTCATGTATTCACTTGCTTGGCGGATATACTAAAATTTAATCAATGTATATTGGTACTAATCAATTTTTATTGGTATAGAGTAATTCTGTTACTTTCGTCAGTACTATGACTTTTGTACTCCAGACAATAGCGGACCTTTTCATCTGTGCTGTTTATTGACCATGAGTGTTACTTATAATCTCGTATCTATATGCTGACTCTGGACTCAATGTATTCTTATTTGGATTTAATCAGGTCTGACTTTCTATGTTATTGATTCCAATTATACCCCACCCTGAGTGTGTTTGCTTTCTTACTTTAAATAAATCTTAACCTAGTTTTGTAAATACCTCCCAAGATGTATTATTAATTGTTCAGACTTTATCTTAACATTGCATATATACATTCATCTTAACTTTTCATATACATATTACTGAAATATAAACTCATAAGAATAATATATTAATTATATTATACATCTACATAATCAATTTCTAAATTTCTAGGTTCTATTTCTTAAATTAGTTTGTTAATAATAATGATATATTCATTATAACCCATTACATTACACATCTATATAATCAATTTCTAAATTTCAAGGTTCTATTTCCTAAATTAGTTTGTTTATACAACAATAATAATAATATATTCATTATAACCCATTACATTACACATCTACATAATCAATTTCTAAATTTCAAAGTTCTATTTCCTAAATTAGTTTATACAACAATAACCCGACAATAACAATACCATAATGTACAATGAGATAAATTCTTAATATTATATATAGTATATGTACATTACGTTACACAACTCACCCTTTCAATTGAATTTTTTCTTATTTCATGATATGAAAAAATTATGATGATGTCAAAAATCTAATCCTGAGATCTGGACGAAGATAAGATTCTAAAAATATATATATATTTTTTTTTTTTTTTTTTTTTTTTTTTTTTTTGTTTGTTATTGTCTATTATCAAGTTTGCGTTGTTTGTGTTCTAGTAGTATTTGTCTGTATCTCTGTATGTGTGGTAACCGATGTGATGCATGAATGAGGGCTATATCTGGTAATGTCAACTGTGTAAAACAAAAAGTACATACATGTGCGTTGTTCAAAGTTCTGTATGGTGTGCCGCATGTTGGATGATATGTAAGTTTACAGCAAGGTGTTTGTACTGCTGCTATACTATGTTTTGAACAGAACTTACATAAAAGTTTTGATAAAAATTGATAACGTCTTTGGCGTTGGTGGCCTTGAGTGAAATATTGTTGGATGCGGTTATGCAATTGAGTGTTATCTGTTTGAGCGAATGTGGTGATTGACATGTTGCGTATTTTGTTTGGGATGGATGTTGAATATTTTAATCGACGGAATGTTTGTAGTGATTCTAAAGAGTCAATGCCGTATTACATGAATATTGCTTTGCAAATTTGATAATTGAGAATGTGTTGTTCGTTTGTTAAATGATTGAGCATCTGTTGATGAAGAAGAGGTATGTTGAAATACGTAATCAAGAAAATCAATGTATCCACTTGAATTTCGCCAGATCTCATCATATAAGTAAAAATTGAAACATTATGTGCTTGTTCAAGGGTGGACATTTTTTCAAACGTAGTTATAAAATAATGTATTTCTTCTAATTGAGTTTCGTCAATGGGTAAAGTAATGGAAACTGGCAATTGAAAATTAAATTCTTTGTAGAATCTAAAAAATGATTGAAAGAACATCGAATTAGTAATCCAAAAGGCAATGTGTACAAAGAGGTCAACGAGTTACATGGTTAATGAATGAAATATATAGTTATAAAAATAATGAAATGTTTATATCCGTTCCGTCAGTGGGCAGCACAGTTCTTGTATGTTGTTTTAGTGGACAATAAAGTTAGTGTAGTTGGGCGTCAGCGAAAAATGTTGTTCTTGTAGAGTTGGCGTCAGCGGTTGATGTAGGTCTTGTAGACTGGGTGATATTGGAGCTCCTGCAGACTGGGTGTCGGCAGACGATAAAGTTTGTGAAGTTTGGTGTCAGTGAACGATGTTGGTCTTGTAGAGTTGGTGCCCGCGGATGATGGGTTTCCGGTAGATTGGGCGCGATGTTGGTCTTGTAGAGTTGGTGCCCGCGGATGATGGGTTTCCGGTAGATTGGGCGGCCGCGTCCGGTAGAGTCACTCTGCGGTAGAATAACTCGTGGAATCAAAATCATCGTTAGACACAGTTCATGGTGTTGACATTAGTCTTGGTAAATTATATACAATGTGGCGATAATACATATTTCAAACGTTCGTTGCAGATTATACGAGTGTTCAACGCATCTTGGTTAACTATAGACAACATCCTAATAATACATATTCCAAACGTTCTTTGAAGATTATACGAGTGTTCAACACATATATACAGTCACAATAGACGAATACGGGTGATATATCGATCGATGTGGTAGTGCACTAAACAATTGTTCGTAGATTTTAGTTTTCAAGTATATCGTTCTGTTCATTATTGACGATAGTAGGTAATATCCAGTAAACAGCCCATGGTGCTGTTTATGGTTCACAACTTGGTTGTTGACAAGTTGTTATCGTCAAGGATCATCCTGATGTTGTCGTCTGGAAGGGTTTGTTACCCTCGTAGAGACGGGTATAGGGATGACAGTGTTCTCGGTCGTTGCGGGGGTGCTGAGGGCTTTTTGACCTCAGACACGAGAGGTTCGTGCGCCACATCACAGGAAGCCACGCCCACATAACCCGGGGGACTGATTTCTCCCAGGTGCATATCATCGTTGGCAGATCGGAATTGGGCAATTATGGGACGATTAGATCGGGTCATACGTTTACATTTACAGTAAATAAGGAGTGCTGCACCAGAACTCAGAGCGGTCGCTACACCTATGATAATGTAACCCCATAATGGGAAGTCACCTGATGTCGCGTCAATGTCATTTAATTGTCTGATACTCTGCAGTTTTGTTATTAAAGCTTCCATAGGTATTTCTTTGATGTTTGATAGTTCATGAGGTATTTCGGTTTTAGTGAAATTAATGAGAGAGGTATGGAATGGTTTCCAAATGGAAGAACCTTTAAAGGTAGGTATGTCGAGTTTGTCGGTCGGAAGCCGGGTTTGACTGGAGTTAATGTACCAGGCATTTAATGTAAAGTATTCATTGTATGCGCGACAGTTCATGGGTACATTAACAATGTCTATGGGAGCGATAGCGCGAGCGGATATTTTATTTTGGGAATGATCTTGACATATCGTCACGAGGCGTAGGTCTTGTCTAGAGACTATCGCCCAGTTACCAGATCCTAAATATTTGGCATCAGGTAAGACGGTGTTAGGGTGTATGATCACCTTGCAATAATCCTTTATGTGCTGAGTGTTGTTAATCAGAATGGCTATGACGCATAATTTAGACATGTCTACTTGGTAGAATGGGGATTGTACGTCACATGTACGTCGCGCTTGACAAGTTTTCATTTCGCTATTTGTCAATAGGCAGTAGTGATTTCGCGCTTGATCAATCAAGAAGCCCTTAGCTTCAAGTTCGTATCTAGCGGACATGTTATAGTGGATCTTATTGTCATTGATAGTTTCGTTAGCGGGTGAGTAGGGCATATCGAAATTGAATACTTCATATACCTCGAAGGAAGCTCCTATCTCGAGGAGAGGGATGTCCATTGTAATGATAATAGTAGTAGGTGACATTATGACGGTCGTTGAGGTAGATTGGTAATAATGCCATAGGTCGGTCTTGGGATTAGTTGGTAGTTGTAAATTATTAGGCAATTTTGTCGCAATGTCTAAGAGGACGTCTTTCAGGTGAATAGGTGAAATAAGAGATGGAAAAAGTTTGCCAGTGCTGAGCATATTAAGTTGTCCTTTAAAAGTTTCTAGATATAGTGATGCGTGGAAAACAGCCTGACGTAATTCATCAACCATGACCTTCAGGGAGTTGTAATTAACCGTATAATCTTGAACAGCATGGGTCATTGCCTGTAAACGTTCATGTGTGTGCATGATTTTTTCGTCAAGTTGTCTGAGGGTAGATATCAGAGTGTTAATGGAGTGGCGATTCTCAGTTATGTGTTGTTGGGTAACATTGAGAATGGATAAACTATTTTGTAACACATGGATAATAGTTTTCTGGCTTTCTTGAAGTTGATTAACGTGCGTTTGAATATTACGGATGTCAGAATCGTCAGCTGTGCCGAAAAGAAATTTAAAGAATCCGCCTAGGGGTAACAATGAGCGTTTCTGGGTATGACTGAGCGTTTTATAATCTAGATAGCTGTCAAGTACGTTGTCATGGTCAGAACGGATGTATTCGATTTCCGTATGGAGTTGTGCTAATGATTGTTCAAATGCGTCTGTTTGTAAAAGTAGATCATTACGTTTGAATTGGAGCATCATGTCTTTCGTGGTATTCGTGATATCGTTTAGTCTGGTTTCAAGTTGGGTAAGAAATGTAGAGAAGACGTTGGTATCGAGAAGTAGGGCTATTTGCCAATGAGCTCTGGTCACAGACACTTCGTTAACTTTTTGAAATATAACATTTTCGTTAATCTCAAGTCCTCCGATCATGCGCAACGATAATATCAAAACAAATGATGGCAACTTCATCTGAAATATTACAAAGAAGAAGTATATTATCCGATTTGGTTACTAACTAAAAGCTATTTACATAACTTGGGGTCATTTAAGCGTATAGACGTCAACGTTGCTCGTGTGGTCGTTATGGTAAATATTACATATGATCAGCTATTGCCTCTAGGCACGTGAAAATCACTTTCTTAATAGATTTATTAGATCTTTGACGTTGTCGTATTGATTTTCTTTTTTTGTGCTTAATAGCTATTTCATCAATTTGCATGTGATGATCGGTCGAATCGGTGTCCGATTGACGCGGGGGTGGATATTGTTGTTCAGCCCTATCGTACTGATGTGTGTCGGATTCGCTAGAGTTTGACGCATTGTATTTGTATTGTTTTTTCCGTAAATGTTTTTGCAATTCTGCTAAGGGGATGTCTTCCTCCTCATCAGAATTGTCCCGAATTTGGCGGGTTTGCCTAGTTATGATAGGTAATCCGTGTATTGACTTATTTAAATCACTATCAGACTCACTATTTTCGGCAAAAGCTAAATTTGCTTTCCTTATGGGGCGTCCCATATTAGTATTTGATATAGGCCACTCATTTATGTTAGCATGTCTTAATTGGTCAGCATGAACTTTAATAGTTGAGTTGTCTAATTGATTCTTTATTATGTATGTTAATGGTGATTTTTGTTCGATAATACGATAATATGGTCTCCATTTACTGTCTAATTTATTTGTACGGTGTAAGTTCTTATAGTAAACGGGGTCGTTAATCTCAAATTTGATATCTTTTGTATTTTTATTCGCATATTCGGCTTGTTTATCTTTAGATTTTTGAATTTGTGCACACACCTTTTTAAATGATTTGTGTTGTTCTTCTAATATTATTTTATGGTAATCCTCGCCGTGATATTTACGCCTAGGTTTTAACAAATTGTCTATTGGTAGAATGGGGTCTCTGTTAAATACTAAAAAGAAAGGCGAATGTTTTGATGTCTCTGAATGGGAAAATCGCATAGCTGCCAAAGACATGTTTAAATGTAAATCCCATTGTTGTACGTTTTCTTGAACGCGTTTTGATAGTATATTGTTCATAGTCGAGTGAGAGCGCTCATTTTTACCGTTAGCTTCTGGGTGATATGTGGACGTTTTGACGTGTTGGATATTCATGGATTTTAATGTTTCTGTAAACGCCGTACTAGTAAACTCTTTACCATTATCGGTAATTATCCTTATGGGACATGAATGACGACAATAAATCTCGTTTACTAACAGGTGTATTACGCTATCAGATGACTTATCCGGCGACGGAAAAGCCTCTATATATCCGGAAAATTGATCCACGAAACATATTATATATCTATTTCCGGAAAGTGTTGTTGGGTATGGTCCGCATATATCTATGGAAACGACCGAGAAAGGGAATGGTGGTATTGCGGTTTCTGATGATACGGGAGCTTTAATTGCTTTCAAGTTTCTAGTTTGACAGACAATACATTTCGACACGTAATCATACAATTCTTTGAACATTTTAGGCCAATAATATTTCTCTTTTATGGTATGAAAAAGTCTTTGAGAACCACCGTGTCCATTTTCGTCATGATATTGATTAATAATTAAACTTGTCAGGTGTTTAGGTACGAAAAGCCTAAAGGTAGGTTCTTCATCGACGCTCGATATATAGTATAATATCCCGTCAACCATAATGAATTTTTCATCTTCGTGTTTGTTTTGTTTTCCTAATTTTAATCTTGTTTTAATCTCAGATATGTGTGGGTCTTTTCCTTGTTCAATTTCCATGTTACAATCATTTATTTTATCGGGTTCGATCGTCTCGTTATTTATAACCGTTTGTGGGATCGTGCTATTATCAATTACTTGTCTGTGATCGATATGCGTAGAGTCAATTACATTAATTTCGCGCGTCTGGTTTTTTCCATTTATTTCCGAACTAATTGTATAATGTTTATCGTTTATATCTAATTCTATTTCTGTTTGTTCGTCTCGGTCATTCGTTATTTTGGTGTTTGGTGGTCGGCTTAGAAAGTCGGCAATTATGTTCTTTTTCCCCGATATATACTCAATTTTGCAATTGTAACCTGCTATACTTAAAGCCCATAATTGTACTTTCTTGTTTTGCATCGGAGATTCAAGAAGGAATTTTAACGGGCGATGATCCGTTTTGATAACAAATTCGGCGTTGTGTAAATAATGGTGTAATTTATTTAGACTGTAAAATATGCTGTAACATTCTTTCTCAATAGTACTATATTTACATTGCGTCGGGTTTAATCGGTGCGATAGAAAGAATATCGGTTTTTCCCCTACATAATCTCCGGTTTCATTATCCCCGCATTTTTGAGTTAAACAAGATCCGATGCATTTATCCGAAGCATCTGTATACAGAATATAACCTTTATTCGGGTCTGGATAGGAAAGGTAAGGAATTTGTGTGAACGAGTCTTTTAATTGTAAGAAACTATCTTCGCATTGTTTTGACCATTTAAATGGGACATTCTTTCTCGTGAGATTAATGAGAGGCTCTACTACTTCTGAATACGACGGACAGAATCTCCTATAAAATCCTGCAGCACCTAAGATAGATCGTACGTCGCGTACGCACTTCGGCCTAGGGAATTGTCGGATCGCTTCTACTTTTAACGGATCTGGCCTTATACCGTTTTCATCTATAATGAAGCCTAGGTATCTAGTCTCTCTTTGCAATAATTGACATTTCGATAGTTTAAGTTTTAGGTTATGCTTATTGAGACTTTGCAGTACTGTATCTACGTGTGATAAATGAGATTGTAAGTCAGGTGAAAATATTAAAATATCATCCAAATATGCTACGGCGAATCCTTCACAACCCTTAAGTACTTTATTAGCTAATTCTTGAAATATCGATCCCGCCCCAGACGCACCGAATGGCATAACGTTAAAATGAAATAGACCCCTAAACCCTGAAGCAAAAGCCGTTTTTTCTCTGTCTTCTTCTTTTATAGGTATTTGCCAATAACCCGATATTAAATCTAAACTGGTGAAATATTTACTTTTCCTTAATAACGCCAATATATCATCGATTAATGGTAATGGATATGCAATTGGTTTTGTAATTTTGTTAAGCTGTCTGAAATCGACGCAAAATCTTTTCTCTTCTTTTTGATCTTTATTTGAATCAAGGTTATTTTTCTTTTTGTCTACTAAAACAATAGGGAAACTCCACGGACTTCGCGATGGGCTTATTAATTTTGCCGCTAACATTTCGTCAATAGCTTTATCTATGAATACCTTATTGTTTAATGGTGTTCGATACGGCCTTAATTTAATGGGAGGATGGTCCCCTGTATCGATGTTAAATTCCATTGCTGTAGTTTGTGTTAGTTCTAAATTATTTCTTGCGAAGAGAGTTCTGTGTTTTAAGAGTATTGGAAGAATATTTTCTTTTTGATCCCCAGCGACATGTAAATCTGATAGAATCTCATCTTTAGATAAGCCTGATTTGGGTGTATTGTTTTTGATAACGCTTTCGATAGAACATATTTCAGTATCTTGGATAGCTTGAAGTTGGACTATGGGACAATTACGTCTTAGTCTAATCGTTTTATGGGTATTGTTTATATTAGAATAGGGAATTTACGATCACGCGTTGTCTTGACTACTGAGTTAACGATTGTTAAACCGGGTTCATTATCAAAGAAAGAATTACTTATTCCAGTAAAGTCATAGTTTTGATTTGAGCGTAAGCTGTTTCTCTTCGTCCTGGCAAGGAGTCTATATGCAGTTTGTGGTTTAAGAACGGTATGCCTAGTTAGCCTCGCTATTACCGAAAGGTGTACATCTTCTTCCAGAGGTACATAACAATCTTTTATTCTTAAACATCCTAGATCAAAGTATACACGGACACCGTTGTCTTGTAAGAAATCTCTCCCTAGTATTACGTTCCTATTAATGTTTTCAACGACAAAAAATGTATGTTCAATATATATACTCCCTATTTTAAATTTTAATTTTACATTCCCGCGAATGTATAGCGAGTTACCATCGACCGCTTTTAGATTAATTTTTGTCATTTTAAGTGGTGGTTTGTGTTTCAATAGATCATAAGCTCTTTTACTAATTACAGAAAGTTCTGCACCAGAATCTATCAAGCTCCTAAATTTACAATTTCCTATTGAAATGAGGCAAGAATTTGGGTTTCCACACAAAGCAATATTATACGTCTTTACGTTTCCGTCGTTACCATAGACCCCTTTTTGGTACGACGTTCTTAGTTTTTTTGATTAAGGTATGGTTTTCTTTGAGTACATTCTCTACTGAAGTGTCCCAATTTTCCACAATTCCAACAGTCTATTTTGTCTTTCCAATTTTTGTCATATTCGTTCTTACGTGCGTAATTGTTTTGACCTACGGCGTATGCATTTATTTCGTTTTTCCTACGTCTACAGTCTTGTATAACATGACCCTGTCTCTTGCAATACCTGCAAGTGTTTGATGGTCTCAAATGATCGATTTCCATGGGAACAGGTCTATTAAGTGGTGTTTGAACTTGATTATGACTCAAATGTGACCTTAATTCGAATCTTGCTCTTACATTTTGTTCGGCTAATGCGGAATTGACTGCTGACGCTAAAGTAGTCGGATTTTCTCGCATTAATTTAAGGCGTAAATAATCATGTCTCAGGCCGTCAATGAAAGTTCCAATTAACTGACTTTCGATCATCTCGGGGTTATCCTCAACATTTTCATACGCTTCACTAGATAAAGACAGAAGTCGTTCCGCGAATAATTGGACATTTTCGTCGGGTTTTTGTTTGAGTGTTTTTAAGAGAGCAAGAGCATAATGAGGGTCCTGGATTTCTGCGAATCTTATCTTAAGTTCATTTTTTAAGGTTGCCCATGACTCATCAGGAAAATCAGTCAAATACCTCTGAATGTAATCGCTAACAAGTCCCCTACTGGATTGGTAAGCTTCTAACTTCAATTGATCCCCCGCCAAACGTGAAAGTACCCCATATTTCTCTATGTTTTTGATCCAATTTTTGTATTCTTTAGGATTTCCGTCATAAGTTTGAATTACTTGTGAGACGCTTTGAGTTCCGATAGCATTTGTTACTCCTCTAATTTGTTCGCTTAAATTTTGAAAGAATTGTGGAATCGCTTGATCTGCCATCTTAGATAATTAACCAAAGGAAAATAAGTCAGTCACTCACCGAATATTTGCCCGTTCGTTGTGGAGGTCCGGCACGTTTTCTTCCCTCTGGCCCGTGAAAGAAGTGGTACTTCTGGTTGATCCTGTCACCGCGCACCAGTTAAACACGTGTCACGTAATGAAGATAAAACAAGTCTCTGATGTCTAAATTATTTCTTTATTTTACTCTATTCTCTAACATCAAAATTGTATTTATAGTTTAAACATTATTTTCTAAGTCTATCTGTTGTATTTTCCTAACCCAAGCGCAGAGTGCCGCTCTCCTTCCAAACATCCCCATTTCGTCCCCAATTTAATTTGCATATTTTTCTTTTAAACTTTTGATTGGTCCTCAGCTAGTATGGTTATTATTCATTGGTTGATTAGTCAGAATATTCTAGAAGGAACACTGTTTCATGTATTCACTTGCTTGGCGGATATACTAAAATGTAATCAATGTATATTGGTACTAATCAATTTTTATTGGTATAGAGTAATTCTGTTACTTTCGTCAGTACTATGACTTTTGTACTCCAGACAATAGCGGACCTTTTCATCTGTGCTGTTTATTGACCATGAGTGTTACTTATAATCTCGTATCTATATGCTGACTCTGGACTCAATGTATTCTTATTTGGATTTAATCAGTTCTGACTTTCTATGTTATTGATTCCAATTATACCCCACCCTGAGTGTGTTTGCTTTCTTACTTTAAATAAATCTTAACCTAGTTTTGTAAATACCTCCCAAGATGTATTATTAATTGTTCAGACTTTATCTTAACATTGCATATATACATTCATCTTAACTTTTCATATACATATTACTGAAATATAAACTCATAAGAATAATATATTAATTATATTATACATCTACATAATCAATTTCTAAATTTCTAGGTTCTATTTCTTAAATTAGTTTGTTAACAATAATGATATATTCATTATAACCCATTACATTACACATCTATATAATCAATTTCTAAATTTCAAGGTTCTATTTCCTAAATTAGTTTGTTTATACAACAATAATAATAAAATATTCATTATAACCCATTACATTACACATCTACATAATCAATTTCTAAATTTCAAAGTTCTATTTCCTAAATTAGTTTATACAACAATAACCCGACAATAACAATACCATAATGTACAATGAGATAAATTCTTAATATTATATATAGTATATGTACATTACGTTACAATGTATATAATCAGCAGGTGATATGGAATGCATATTGCAGTTTTGATAGGGACAACTTAGCATAGTGCATCTCGCATGGAACGTTGGAAGAGGTTTGCAGGACTGTGACTTGCTTGACCAAGTGGACGAGATTAGAGCCAACACTCTTTAGTAGAGCTTCCGTATTTTCTGTAAAATGATCAATACATTTCCAATTATGAGTTTTGTTTGTTTTTGTCATTTACAGTCCACAATGCCCAAAAGGTATTCTTAAAAGGATATCCTCGATGCTGTGGGTGCGGTAAGACAGGGGATTTTGTACCGAAAAGCTTCTAGCAAATTCGGTGGCCCAGTCATGACCATCCAAAACCGGATCAGCGGCAAGGTCGACGAATTGGCACAAGTTGGGCGACCCACAGTCATACCAGTCGAAGTTGAGGTAGAGCTAGTTGAAAAAACTAAACGGGCAGCGAACATGGTGTGTAGCTGTTTCTATGTACACTAGCCTGTTGAAACTTTTCTGTCACTCATGCGTCATGTTCAATACACATTATGTTTTTCAAATGTTGGTAAGTTTAAATAATAATCAATGAAAATTTTTTAAATTAACATTTCCAACGTTCTGTTGCACTTATTGGCCGTTGTTAAAACCAAACATACGCAACGCAAAATGTGGTCTCGATTCCAAGGAGCGGATATTAAAGCACTGTGCCTATTACAGTTGCAAATTGTCTCCATCGATAAAGCAGATTTAATTTATAAACCATTTGCATTTATTAATTGTTCTCTACTCCGTTACTTATATCATAAAAACTCCGTATTGATTGTTGGTCGAAAATGCAAATCTTATTTTGTTTCACAGCACCCATATGTATTAACAAATTAAACGATCGATTTATTGATATAATGCGGTGATATTCATCATATACATCATATATTATTATTGTTGCAGGGATTTGGAATAACCAGACAAATGTTGCTGGTGAAGATTGGCAGAATCGTCCGCAAGTTCGGAATTAAGTCGCCATTTAGAAATGGCGTGCCTGGCAAGGTTTGGATAGCAGGATTTTGGAAGAGGCACCCAGACGTACGCCTAAGGACACCACAGGCTTTATCGACATGCAGAGAAAGGATGTTAAATGAAACTGTCACAAACAATTATTTTAACGATCTTGCTAGGCTGCTCGAGTCTCTTTGTTTACAGGACAAGCCTGTTCGCATCTGGAACATAGATGAAACCAGCGTTCCACGGCTGCACAAGCCGGCTAGGGTGCTTGGGCCGTCCGGTGCGAAAAATATTCCCGGAAGGGTTGGGTATAACCGGGAAAATGTCTCTGTCCTGGCCTGTGTAAACGCTGCTGGTGGCGAGATCCCCCCTCTGGTTATTGTTAAGGGCAAAACTTACAAAAGTTTGCTATCTTACAATACTGAGGCCGGAGTTCCCGGCACCGTTTACGCATTCCAGGAACGAGCTTGGATGGAAGATACGTTGGGTGAGATCTGGTTTCGGGGCCGTTTTCTTAAACACTGTGGTCCAGCAAGGCCCCAGCTTATAATTCTGGACTCTCACTCATCCCACGAGACACTTGGTCTCATATACGCAGCTATCGCTATCGATGTCAATCTTTAAGCGTTTCCACCCCACACAACCCAGTGGTTGTGTCCTTTGTACAAGTCCGTATTCGGTCCACTTTCTCGAGAGTATTCAAGATTCTGTATCGAATTCATGGCACTAAGTCCAAACAACATGGTTAACAAATGGGAGTGGTCTCGTCTGTTCAGGCAAGCTCATGACAAATCTTTTAGCATCGCTAACATCGTAAGCGGGTTTCGCAAATGCGGTATATACCCTGTGGACCGAAATGCCATTCCAAAGACAGCACTTGCGCCCTCGGTACCCTTCGATGTACAACTAACCACGAATAACATCACAACACCAGCCGGTGTCGATAATGTTGTTGCTCAGCAGCCAGATCCACGGTACTATCACACGGAAGTGTTGGAAACTGCCCACGACGGAACTGTCCTAAATGAAACGGAACTGATTGGACTCGTAACATCAGGACAGTATCCCTGTACTGTTGATCCCGTATCAGGGAATCTGGAAATCACTCTCGAGTTGTTCAATGGTCAGCCCATGCAGCAAAGTGGGGAGCGAAGACCCTTCGTGCATGATTGGTCAGTTGTGGTTGACCAGGAATTCGCGCTGCTGACATCTGAAAGAACTACCGGTATGGAGAAACCCAGTTCCAGGAAGTTGACTAGCCATAGAATTTTAACTTCCGATGAAATAGTTAAAAAGAAACGAGAAGACAAGGAAAAAAAGAAAGGATCGAGCAAGAAAAAGAAAATCGCAAATTGGCTAGGTCGTCTAAAAAAGCGAACACCAAAACAAAATAAAATAAATTGTGTAAAAAAACACAACAATTGTATGACATTGGAAACAAGTTTAATAGCTCTATGTATATTTCCAATAACTGTTGGTATAACGGTTAGTTTAATACAATGTTTGTGTCAAACAGTAAAGTCTGTACCATATTTAATTAATGGTAATACAAGGTGTCCTAAATTTACAAAGTGTTTCTTTACAATCTTATACATTGTCATTGATTAACATTGCGATTATTAACAGATACAAAGTATTCGGTGTCACGCTTTAGCACAACAAACAAACTAACTAAAACAGCAAAAACAAAAAATAAAACAAAACTTATAAATATAAAAATGAATTCGTTAAAATCTTTAAGTGTCGCTTACGCGTGCATTATGAATTAAATCTTAAACCTTGATTTCAACATGATTTAACGTGAAAATATTATTTTTTAAAGAAATTTAATTTCATATTGAGTTTCTAAAAATTAAATTAGTAATTATACCCAATTAAGGTAGGCCTATCGATATTTCTATCACAAATCCGTCCAGATAGACCTTGGCATTGTTTCGTTTGCGTGTACGGAATTACCCACACACTGTACGAAATTAGACTCGTGTAGATTAATGTACATTACAACACTTTCTGAAGTATCCAATCAAAACTCGCGATATAAAAACAAGTTAAATATAGCCCAATGGTCCCGGCGTCCGCTCCAGTGTTCATTTCTCGGTAGAAAACAGCCGATAACCGTCCATATTGATTCTTGTCCGAATGCGTACGGAATTAGCCGCATCGACTTACTTAAACTTTTTGGTATTACAAGAAATTTGTAGCAGATGAGATTGTCTTTTTGCAAAATGTATACTTTTTTTTATCTCAAGCAAATTCTACCAACAAAGCTGTCTGCTGCAAATGCATCAAATGCCCTGTATATTTGGGAAAGTATTAAACATTAACCTATATCCAACTAGGTGATCAGGATTACAATTGGGTGTACATATAACACAGTTTGCAAATTTGCAGTGCATTTACACATTACCCCATGTTAAAGCATCAGCAGACGAAGATTGTAGAATATGAAAAACAGCATTTTAAGATTGAAAATGAGCGGAAAGACTCTTAACATGAGAAATGGCTCCATCATGCAGAGCAATTTTCTGTCATATACAAGTCAAAATGAGTATACAATTATATGATGTAAAGGTTAAGCGAACCATCTTGAACTTACTTGGTATTCAAATCTATGCTCAATGTTGATACCTTTAAAATTTGAATTAAAATAATTGCACAATTTATTAAATCACAAACCTGTTGACTGCAATAAATTCAACAACTGCTTTTCTGGATCTGCAAACACAAACGACTGCCTCGGTAGTCATTCAGCTTTCAATTGTTCTGAAAGCGGACCTGTGAAACGAATTCCATCACAGTTAAGAGATGAACATTGAAACTGATTCAAATGTTCAGGAAATGTCTTATAACAAATTGTGCAGTAGGACATTTCTTCTATGTTATTTGTGTCTATGTATGCCAATATACGGTCATAATCAAGATACGACAATTATTCTGAATGAAGACGTTGATTTAAATCTAGTTTCGCGCTCCTAATACTTTCATGGACTCTTCAAAGGTTGTGACTCCAGCTACAAACCACTGTATGTTGAGCGTTGGTGGTGAATGTCTTGCACTGTTTTGTATCGTACTATTATCATCAGTTATTTATCAAATACTAGAGGATGTTTACAAGAGTTGCCAATGGTTGTTGCTAGAAAAGACACCCGCATGTTCCTTGTTTACAAGCAGTCTCTCTGTCAGTCAGTCAACCAATTTAAATGATAACTTGAATATTCCTTTAATTAGCATTCTGATTTATTACATGAAATAAAAAAAATACTATTCTATTAAAGCATTGACATGGATAGAGTATATTGATGTGCGTTCGCACATGTTTAAATATAATTGTTTATATTTGGATAATTATCCAATCGATTTGCTTATTTTGACTTACGTTCTTAATGAACATTTATAGCTTTGATAAACCGTGGTTTATTTTACGGTGAGGATTAGATCGTGCCAGTCATTTGTTGATTTGTTCCTTATTTATGGTATGCCGTAATATAAGCAAAGCGGAGGATGTTCTTAAGAGGATTGAACACATTAATGTTACAGGCATATTGTTGTCGCTAAACTGTAATGCCTAAACAAAAGTGAGAGACTCAAATAAACTCGTTAAGTGATTGAATCAAAAGTGATAATTTGATTATTATTATAATGAAATTTTTTAAAACGTAAGTGCTTCATTTATATATAGTTATGTTATAGAATAAATAAACAACACAATGTTGCGGCTCCCTTTCTTTGAAAGATGTGCTTTTATCTTACAGCGACATTATTTTTGCATCCATATGATATCAAATTTAGCTGTATTTTTATGAGTTCACGTATGTTTTACTTTCCACAAAGTAGATGATATTATCTTAAATTGCATTTGTTCAGGTTTGATATGGGATTATTACTTTTGGCGTCGGAAAACAAACGATTGACAGGCGAATGTATTCTAAATGCAATTCTTACATTTTTATACAGCATGTGCAAATCAACACTTATCATATTTAATCCCATAAGAATTTTAAATATTAAGACGCGTTGTTCTAATATATAGGTTTCAATAAATAAGCATTCTGACATAAATTGCTATTTTGTTCTAATACATAGAAGATACGTGTTTGCTTTCAGGTTAATAACTTATGTAATGTCTCTGTAAAGTAAGAAATACATATTTTCACGAGACTTTCACGAGCAAAAATTGTGTGAAGTTAACAAATCCTGTATTTAATTCCCACATATTTTATTGAACGTTATCTAAAAAGTTAAAACAAATAATTGTAAATGTTAACTATGATTTGTGTATACAATGATTCTATTGAAGAGCCATACTGGCCTAATTAAGAAGTATTTTTTGAATTATTTTCAACAGAAGTAGAGCATGTAAGAAAGGTGCAGTTGCTATCATGTTACAGGTTAAACTCGACTTCATGTCATATGTTCATCATAAGCCATATTGAAGGACTAAAATGTGCACACCATGTTAACGTTGCAATGTCTTCCTTTACTTCTTAGTTTTGCTGACATGGTTCGTGTGTAAGGCTGTTAAACTGATGCCCTGCCTTTGATATCTAAGTTTTATTCAACGCCAAGAATTTTAATTTTGGGAATATCATTGTGTCGGCACCTTCAAAGCCGCCAGCGTGCAAGATTTTGACATTCTGCAAAAGAAGCAACAGTAAATTTATAAAGATATCGTTGTGGACGTTAAAAACTTATTCGAGTTTTTGCTTGTCGTTCTGCAATGTCGACTGGTTTGAAAGTCGCCAACACGAGGGCATGCAAAATTGACAACATTTTCGTATCGGTGCGAACATGTATCGTTATGACGCGTGGTCTTATTGTAGTTTTGTCGACCTGCAAATTGCCATCACACTAAACTTATGGCAAAACTATGCCGGCATATAAACATGGAACAGCCCAGTAAGTGCATTTAACATGTATTACACCACGTGGACAAGTAACAAACGAAACATGATTTCGCCCAAATTAATGCAGAAAATAGCTATGCTATAAAGAAGACAATAAAAAGTATGCAAATGCTCAGAAATGAAGAAAGTCTGCACGACAAATTAGTTTTCGATTCAGTAAAATGAATTATGAGATAATGACTTAATCAACATAGTTGTTTCAAGTCGTTATCATTAAAATTATATTAATTACATATCGTTACTATGAATAGTTACAAAACAACGTCGCGAGCGGGCCGTTATTTGTATCTAGCTGGCCAAAATAAATGATAACGGCCCGCTGTGCCGGGTCGATATTTCATTTCTGAAAAAAATAACGGATACTGCGGCTTAACTTTAACTAAATGGCGTGCGCATTCAGTCTTAGGCAACGGTGATCAATTTACGAAAGAATCGAACCTAATTATAGTGACATGTAGCACACTTTTTGGATACCGTTAAATCAGTAGATCTTGTGCGTCCGGTAATTGTGCGCACTCCGCAGTTGCGAATTTCTCAGACGACGAAATGTTTTCTTTAGTGATGCAAAATAGAATTTAAGAATTAACGGATTTAAGAGGTACGAATTCCATGCAAAATAAAATTCGATTATTACATTTAAACATCGCTTGCGTCATCTCTATACATTAGTCATGTATCGTTAACACTGATTTACTAACGATAAATTCGAAATGAATCACACAGTTCCTACAATCTTAAGTGTGTTCATACTTTAAATTAGGAATTCATGAATCCAATGTGTAATTAAGCATTCCATTGCACACTATCCGATCAGTTACGGTATTTTTTGGCCAATGAAAATATATCGCATCCAACGACATTGTCATCATTTTCCGCCATTCTGTCAAACCACATTTGGTATGATCTCCGCCTGCGCAATGGCCTAATTTTGATATTTTTCAACAAAATATGGAAGCATGATCGGGGTAAAATTTAACCTGTTATGCATAAACAGTTTTTATATTTTAATTGTTTCTTTTGCTACATGCAGTCACCAAAATGCCACCACCATCATCAAAGAAACTGAAGTACAGATATTTGATGATAAAAGAGGCATACAGTGATGTTAAAGCAAGAGGAATTGCTGTCAGGCAATCAGCAAGAAATTCTTCTAGAATCAATCTTGCGGTGGAGATTGGCAAATGGCAAAAGCCAAGATGATCACCGTGGACGTCTTACAATGTTTACTAGAGTACAAGAAAACATTCTGTCTCAGCATTGTGTTGCCATGGCTCACTTTGGGTATGTTTTTTCAAGATGACAGATCTTAGATCTGGCATGGGGACTGCTTTGGGGATTAAACATGAACCCACATAACACCGGTTTTAAGGATTGTGCTTTAAACAATGAAATTCTCACATATTACTTTTTGGAGCTTGAGCTCATTTTAGATAAGCATGACATCAAGAAAAAACCTTAACACAAATTGAATCTTGATGAGGTCAGGTGTTTCACCTGATCAAAAGCCACCAAATATATTAGCTAAAGTAGGCAGCAACACCCCGCTGTATTACATCAGGAAAACCAGCCACCACCATCATCGTTGTTGCAGTAAGAGCTCTTGGTGAAACTATACCGCTTTGCATAATGTTTAAAGGCGAGCATTTTCGCAGCAAAATCAAATGCGATGGCGTTCCTGGAACACTGTACAGATCTTCAGCTACTGGTTGGTCACATTCAAGTTTATTTGAAGATTTTTTTTCAAACCATTTTTACAGCATGTAACGGTCAGACCATGCATTCATCTTTATTATTGACATTCAACTCATGTACAACATGCACCATAATTGTAAAGGCAGGACAAAAGGACATCCAAATATTTTGTTACCACCACACAATAGTCTACAGCCCTTAGATGTGCCTGTATTCAATCCTTTCAAGAAGGCCATACGCACTGAATATCACAATATTTTACATGCACAAACCCTGTCGTGTCATTAATATGGAAAATCTCCCAAACATATTAACAACAGCCTTCAAATCTTCCATTCATGTAAATATGGTAATGTCAGGGTTCAGACAAACAGGTATATTCCATCTTGATCCATCTGTCCCCGGAGTTGATCCTTCAGTAATCAGTATGTAAATAGAAAATATAAACCAAACAGAAAGGAACTTAAAGATAACAAAACTGTAACAATATTGTTGCAGGACAAAGAAAATGACTTTAATCAGAAGAAAGAAGAAGTAGAACCTTAAAAAGATAGCAATTTTTGAACCGCTCTTTGGTGCTGTTATAACTGGAGATGAGTACAATGAGAAAAAAAAAGCAAATTTAGGAAGCAAAAAAATAAAAATAAACAAAAAGCAGTCAAAATAAAAAGTACGTTTAAACCTTAATTTTCACAGGCAAAACGTAGTGAAATTGAGATTGTACACACACAAAATAAAACATCAAATGAAGAAGTGCAAGTAAAACTACAATAGAAAGGAAAACGTTACTTACCTAAATCCAAACGAGGCAAAGGTCTGGCTATAAAAATAAATGCGGCTTACCTCAATCCAAATGAGGCAAAGGTCCGGCTGTACAAATAAATCCTGCTACTGAACTTTACGCTATGGACATTGGGGACACTGATGACGACAATGATGTTTGTGTTGTGTGCGGGAAATTCCAACCCGATGCATTCACATTGAATGCAAATTTGAAGTTTGTTGACTGGGGGTGCTGTGTAGTATGTAACAAATGGGTGAATTTGAAATTGTGTAGTGATGTTGACAAACTTGCTGACGATAGTGGCTTTGAGTGTCCAAACTGCAAAACTGAGCAGTAAAAGTGAGAAGTTACATATTTGTTGTGCAGGTAATGGTAAAGTGATATATTTCATGCACAGCTTTTATTGTGCATACCGGTACTTTTTTATATTAATTTTCATTTTTACTAGTTATTATATTATTTATTGATTTGTAGTAAAAAACAAACTGCACTATAAATCCACATTAAATTTGAATGGTTAAACAAACTGAGTTTTTTTAATTTTCTTGAATGTTTTTGTAACTAATTGGACACCATACGTCTACAATTTTGCCTAAATGAAGGCATTAATATGGCGTTCAGATGCATATATTGATTTTATCGTTATTGTTTAAAACAACTCTAGCTGTATGCAGCCAGGTTTCACAAGTACATCAGTGAAAAATTGTTCAAATAGACCAAGTAAAGCTCAGGTTACGCTTTTATGAGCGTACCTTCGTGTAGAATAATTTAGGGACAAATAAAACAAAGGTTTATATAGAAGTAATCAATTTATAATGGCACCACAATGGATAGAAATCTTTAAAAGTTCACAGAAAATAATACAATATACATTGATTGACGACATAAACTTACTATAATTATATATCAAAATGTTCGCAACATGTCGCATCATTGAAAAAATCGAAATCAAATCGGCTTCCAAGATGGCCACCAAAATGGCCGCCATATCGACTACATATTTTACCCTAAACACATAATGGTGACAAATATTTCGAATCTATGACAACATTGTTACATTACCGCAAGTCCTTTACCTCTCAGCAGCCAATTGTATAAACATTTTAACCATCAAGTAACCACGTTATCGCGGTTACCAGACCGCTTACCATGTTTAAACCATTTGTATATACATTTACAAAAAAATTACCACGCACTTACCGCGGTAACTTTTTACCCACCAATGCTAGCTGGGTAACTGCATTTTAACCACAACAAACATGGCGGACGTTCATACATACATACATACAAAATCATACACATCCAATTTTTTGTCATTTTTCCCAAATTACAATAAACTACTTTACAGTAAATGGCTATGTAAAATATTAAAATTTGATATTTCGAAAATTATGTTTGAATACAACCATATAGGAGAAATGCTCACATTTAATACATACATTTAGGAACATATTTGTAGGTACACAATGTAACAGGATCTGTATTCAAAACAATTTCATACAAACTAAATGAAAATATGCCTCCGTTAAATATATTTTTGGTAGTACTATACCTTTAATGATATTGCGGCTATTTGATATTTATGTGTTTTACAATCGTTTAATAAATAAATAAATACAAATTTGCAAATGATTTATGCAATATTATTTTATAAGAAGACACTATTACATTTTGAATAGAAAATGTGATGTTCATTGGTACCGTTTGGGTAACACACTTATTTACGTGCGTTTACTTGATTTACTAACTCGAAAAATTAAAAACGCAAAAGGCGCAATAAATAAACTTGCCTACCCCGGGTAAGTCAAACTTTATTCCATCTGTTTTAAAAATTATACTTCATCTGTGTTGCCAAGTTTGCACTTAAGTACAGCTATAATTAAAAAAAAATCCTTAAGAGCTGTATTACTTCCGGCACGGAACACAAGTTAATTATTACAACATCGTGCAATTTGAAGGCAATACTATATTTTTTGTTTAATTGTCCCCCACCACTATAGTGGGGGAAATATTGTTTTTGCCCTGTCTGTTGGTTTCTTGGTTTGTTGCTTTGTGTGTTTGTTTGTGTGTTTGCGTCAAACTTTAACATTTGCCATAACTTTTGCAATATTGAAGATAGCAACTTCACATTTGGTATGCATGCGTATCTCATGGAGCTGCACATTTTAAGTGGTGAAAGGTCAAGGTCATCCTTCAAGGTCAAAGGTCAAATATATAGTTTCAAAGCGGCCCTGAAGCGGACATAGTTTTCTGACAAACACATATCTTGTTTTCTATTTAGCTTACTTGTCACAACAATTTTAGAGTTAGGTTAGTCTGTTGTTCTGATTATTTTGTTTAACAGTAAAGCCATACAATTTCGAAAGGAACACAATCAGTACTTGCGGACGAATCTCACCATACTGGTATGTGAAAATTTTCATATATGCTAAATATAGGTTTGCCTCCTTTCTATTTCGAAAGGTATTGGCATATCTTGTAGATTATACAAATATAAGTATACATAAATTTTGATGGGCTCAACCTATTTAGTGCAAATGCAAAAAATATAGCAACTCGACTACGCCGTAAGCCATTATGTTAAACGATTTTCTTTGCGTCAAACTGGTCTTACCGAATTTTTAATTAGACGAAGGCTGGTTAAAAATATTTGTGTGTTATAGTTGTCTCCTAAATTATCATAATCATTCTGTTATCAGCGCCACCACGGCAGTATCGTTGATTCGTGTATTTCTAAAGTGCTTTTCTAAATAGGTGTGGAACCAGAGGTTGAGCAACATTGGAACCTAAAATTATGACAGCTAAATATAGCAGGAAGCTTTGAGGAACGCTTCTACTTGACACTTAAAGTTAATGCGTAATTTAACAACTGTGTATGTATATTGAGAGGGCGTTAACACAATTTAGTTAAATAACAATATCTAGAAATAGTGTAATGGACTCACAGAACAATGTATGTATTACATATTATCAAGAAAAACAAATAAGAACACTTTTGAATACTTAAAAAATAATATATTTTGCAAAAATTTAAAGAAAAATTAAAAGTATTCTCATTGTATTCAATATATTTACAATTTTACATGGCGTTGCAAGTGGTGTCTAACGTGTTTAGCGGAGATTTGAGGTGGTTGCTCTGTTATAGTGGAAATAAACGAGTAAGATTATTTCTTCTTCAAAAATAAAGTCTCTAACATGCTCTTTCCCACCATAAAATTCCTTACTGTTCAAATAAACTTAATTATTGTTGAGACTATAATACAGCAATACATTTCATAAGAAAATAATACTACATTTTTGAATACAGTTAAACATGCACATAAAAACACTTAGAATACTGTTCTTAAAAATCATATGTAAACTGTTTAATCTCTCCGAATTTCATTGTTTATTGCGTTTGTTTCCCAACACCCAAAACAGTCTGTACAATATTAAGCATAACAGAATCACTGAGTTAGTAATCCATGATAGAACAAATAGAAAGTAAAACAATCCGATTTTACATTGTGTATTTATAAAAAAATAGTAAACCAATTTCAATTCTACTTGGTTCATACACCTTTTCAATTTACCTTAACAATACACATAATAGGAATGACAGTTCACATTGATACTGACTATCAAGGAAAATACTTGTAAGCGAAAAAGTTAAATGCTAGCACAAACTAATTAAAATGTACTACTTGCATAATATTATGCATGTACTTTGCATTACGATATATAATACATTTACATTATTTAAAATGTACATATTATACAAGTACTAAGCAAACAGACAAGAGCATGAATACATTAGACCCATTTGAACATATAGCTGTAATTTTTATGCAACGATGATATTTATTTAGACTATAAATTCAGTCATTTGACAAATAAACTAAATATATTCCCAATAGATTAGGCTCATCATTCATGCAAAAAACTGATTTATTTTCACAGTTTATTTATTACTATTGCTTACATATTGATTACCATGCTAATAAATTGAGACACATATTATTGTGCTAAAGCAAACATAATGTGAAAGCTTTAGACTTCAGAAATGCATTATGTTTGATGAAGAAGGAAAGCATATTTTGAAAATCAAATCCTTTATTAAAAAAGTCTCAATAAACATGATTGACATATAATCAATACAATACTTTCTATTTGAATTTATACCTCCTCTTCAGGTGCAATTTGATTTTATAACAGGGGTGTTTTCTCATCTGTGCAAAGCGGCCTTGTTATCCCCCGCCATAGGCGAAGGGATATTGTTTTGGCGTTGTCCGTCCTTCCGACCATCCGTCCGTCCGGTACATTAGTGTCCGGAGCCATTTCTTGGAAGTGCTTTGGCGGATTTCATTAAAACTTGGAATGAGTATATATATATATATATATATATATAACAACAATTGCGCGATCACTCAACAAGAAAAATGCCATTAAGCAAACATCTTGATGAATGTTCTAAAATGAAACCAACATGTAAAATATTAACATTTTATAAGTTATATTCGGACCTGTTTCAACTAGGTTAGCAAAAGAACAATTTGTATCGATTTATTTAAACCCCTGTTAAATTCATTGTTATAATTTGACGTTTGACGTCATAATATAAGTAACATCATTTGACGTTGTTACTTTGACAATTTGACGTTATTGTTGTATATTTTATATGCCCTGATGAGCTGTGCGAAACAGGTCGGCATATATTATTACCTTTTTTTTGTATTCCCATGCGACGTTTGTTTACTTTTTCAATAAATTAATATCTTAGACCGGATTCACTTAAGATTTTTACATATGTATGAATCGCGCCATGAGAAAACCAGCACAAATGACATCGACGACGTCATTGGCAAATCGTCATTTTCATTACGTCATAATTTTCTGCGAAAATTTGATTTGTATTTGTGCGTGAGATATGTGTGTACATGTGTGTTTGATTTCGTTTGAAAATTAAAAACTTATGGAATGGATGCCGAACTTGAGGTAAGAGCCTTTATACTATATAGATTTATTTATATTATGTTTTCGCACATTCTTCACTGACTATACTTTTTTTAACATTATTAATTTAAACCTGATTGAGAAACACTACACGTATTATTTTTCACTGGATGAATGCAAGAAACTTTGGTTGGTCGTACAATAGTGTCAGAGAATAACTAGACTTTTACGATATTTTGAAAACATCATTTTTTGTGTTATATGTGTTGTTGTTTGAAAATTGTATGTAAGTTTGTCTCATATTTAAAGCATCTTATAATGTGTGTTTACAATAATATTAAAAAAGCACATGACTACTTCTAGCCATAATAATTAAAATCTAAAGTTAAAGTACCAATAATGGACAGATTAATGAGCTGTTAGTTTTTTTCTTTCTGTGTGGATATTCAAAATGATATTTTACATTACCGTATCATCGGTATGGATGTATTTAGATACTATATTTAGTACAATACATCAAAACTCTATACAGAGTGAATAGCGCAGTCGGTATTACAGTAGGCTCAATACTTGTTTGATTGATCTAAGCATTGGTTCGAACCGTGGAAGTTCTTACATTTTTTGTATTAGTATGTGCATGTTATAGAATTCAATTATTATTAAATTGCCACTTCATTGTTGCTTTAGATAAACTGATAGATCTATATATAAATTATCAATTGATTAACGCGTATTTAAATATTTCATTACCCTTTTTTATTTTGTAAAATAATGATTTAAGACTTTTTATTATGTTTTAGGTAACGCGCGTTGTCACGTAGACAGCGGATTTGCCTGTGTTAAAAAGGCTTACAGACGAAGCGACGTAGAGACAATGGACGAGTTGGCAGCGGTTGTGGACGGATCGAGTAGCACTAACGCTGCAGTTCGTTACCCAGCGTGGTGCTAGCGTAACTGGAAGTTGTTCATAGGCGAACACTTCAATGCGCTACCTGGCATATGGTAAGTAGCAATTGTTACATTATAGAAAATGTACCGGTATATTATACGCAAATAGTTTAATAACAATCATACTGATTTCGGCAAAATACAAATAATAAAATGTATTATAAAATGTGTCCTTCCGCTGCAGGAAAAATCAGTTCTCCCGAATGTCGTCTGTCTACCCCGGCGTTGTCATGGCGAAGACATGCAGCGACGGTGAAGAAACATCTTTGTGTTTATTGAAGAACCCAGGTTTCCTCTTCACGAACACCGACCGTCCAGTGTGCACAGCTGCTCGCTCCTGGAGTATCTGCAGCACGGCGCGACTACTTGCGTGATAACGTGCGACCTCTATTGTCAGCTCGGGGTCACGAAGGCCTCGCGTGCCGTGTTAGAAAAATGTGACATTTTTACCGTTCTAACTGTGCTAAAGGTTTATTTAACCAGTAATTGTTAATGTATTATGGATTCTGTACGTTTGTTTGTATAACAAAAATATATAAACATTCCGATTTCGTTTAAACTATCAAACAAACTACGTACGGTATTTATTTTCGTGAAGAACAACATAAATTAATATTTGCACATTATATGATATAACCAAACAATAATACATTTACGTCATCTGTATCATCAACAACCTTGAAATTTTAAATAATTATGACGTACATTTCCAAATAAAATATGTACGAAGTGAGTTCGAAAATAAAATGACATATATATATATATGATGTGGCGTTAAAATAACGACGTAATGACACTCACTTAAACGTCACATGGGTTGACGAAAATGTAAATTAGTTTAGGTTATCGTTGGAAAAGTTTGACATTTTATATATATATATGGAATCGAAAAAGAACAGAAAAAAATCGAAAATTTTGTCATTTGTGTTGGTTTTCTCATGAAGCGATATATATATATGGATAAGATGATAATACACGCGAAATGGCCCTTTGTATCTTGAAAAAATGTTTTTTTTTACGGATTTCATTGAAACTTGGTATGAGTATATATATGGATAAGAGGATGATGCACGTTGGTATTGTCCATCCGTCCAGGACACTTTTGTTTCCAGAAGTATAATGACGGGGGATATCAATTCAATGAATGCAAAAATCGAGTCGCGAACATTCCAAACCGTGAAAAGTATTAGTTGTGAACTTTTTAATGTGAAAATTTGAGTCGTGGACTTTTGTACATTATACAATACTGAGTAGCGAATTTCGCAAATGTTTGAAAAACGCTTATTCTCTAAGAAGGAAAAATGCCTTGCACAATAAGATGTGTATAAAAAACGATGATACCATTCTATCGGACTTTTACTTTCTGTGTGTGCCTCTAGCTAGAACTACAAAACATACATTTGTGACTCTCGCAGTTTATAATATTTTGAACAGCCCTGGTCTTAAACAATTGGTAAGGTCTCGTCTGTAGAATTGCCACCGATTTTCATCGTTGTACATGGAAAAAAGAGTGTAAAACTGTGGAGTATTGGAACATCTAATTCAATGAATATTGGTGGAAAACAGTGAAAAAAAGGACAGTGGAAGAATTTACATCATCGATGGCATTTGGTGGCATTTTATGGCAAACCGTACCGTGGAGTATTAGAGTATTGAAACATAATGCCATCATTTGCCATCCAGTGGAAAACAATGTAAAATTTAACATCGTTTGACACAGACGATGGAAAACGGTGGAGTTATTGGACAAAATGCCACCGCGTTTGCCATCCAGTAGAAACGGTGTAATATGTTTCACTATTTGCCACAGGCGATGGCAAATCGTGGAAAAGGATGTACAATTAGTCATTGTTTTACGGATATTGCTTGTACTTTGCACCCTCAGTTTGACTGTCACCTTAATGAGAAAAGGATAAATAAAATATAAATTAGGTAAAGAATTAATGTATAACATATTATTATTTGAAGTACACACAAGATATATACACTCATAACAAAACATAATATTTCAAGTATTTATATATATATATATATATATATATATATATATATATATATATATATATATATATATATATATATATATATATATATATATATATATATATATATATATATATATATATATGCTATTGGACATTATAATAAAAAATGAGCAATACAACTTGTTTTGAGCTCAAAATAAAGTGTCTTCCAAGTCAATTGTGTTAGCAAACAATTAGTTTATTTACATCGCTCGGAAAAGAGAAAGTGAAAGTGACTCAGGTCACCAAAAATATAAGGATGATTTTTAACGATTTCCGGTATCACCCACAAAGTAGGTCTCTTCTAAATGGTAAACACGTTTGTAGTGATCTAATAAGTTACTTTCTGCTGGTTAAAAGTTGTTTAAAATAGAATTAAAATGGAATTTTCTTTCGGCTTTTTTAGCATATGTCACTGCTCTGAGGCTACACATCAAGTTAGTTGCAAAAATGCGAACATTTCTTCCAATTATGAAACGGGTTTGTCTTCCATAATTTTTGACAACGTTGTACCTAAGCTGTTTTATTAGCAGTTTTTATGCAAGAGTAACCGCAATCCGGTAAAAATCAGACCAGTTGATATATATATCAATACTATATGTATTGTATCAATACAATATGATACTATATCAATATAGTGTCAGGTTGCGGGATAGCTCAGTCTGTAGAACACCAGCCAAGTTAATGAGTACTTTGTGCTCTGAGGTAAGCTTAAAAATAAACAAAATTATGACAAAATATATTTAACACATTATCGTTTTATTTAAACTTAATCTTTTGGTATTAACATCATTAATGAGCATTAAGTGCTCATCATGCACACAATACAGAACTCCCTGTAAGCCTCAGTCCCCTAGCATGATAAACTTCCAATACTCCATTCAGCCTTATTATTTTCATTAGGTCTTATAACTTCCTTTATCAAGCTGCAAATTGCACTCAGTGAAAATTCGTATGACAGCAGCATTTAAATTAATATTTGCCATAAATACCACATCCAAAAAAGGTCTACAATGATGACATAAGTTGCATTAATTGTAAGGAATATTTATAAATATTATGAAAAGCACAACCTATACGAAATGTTCCGACCGGAATTGAGACGGAAGTTTATTGACAGCTCTGCATGGAAAATAGTTGATTCCGCCCGGAATAGAGTGGTTACAAGAAAGAATATTTTCAAGGCGGAAACGAGGCGGAAATGAGGCGGAAACGAGGCGGAATTAGGGGCAAAATATGCTAATGAGGCGGTAAATATTTCCGGGCGGAAATTATTTTTGCATGCTGGCACGGGGCGGAATATGCCAATCATGCGGAAAAGATTTCCGGGCGTAAATTAATCTGGGATGGAAATTTTTGGACGGAATTTATTTCAGGGCGGAAATTACAGGAGAATATGTGAATGATTCCGAGGGGGGTGGGGTATTATGAACTACTCCAGTATAAACATAGCTCATTAAACTGCTGATGGATTGACGGACATTGAGTGGTCACAAAAGCTAAACAAAACTTTTAAAAATCACAAAAACAACATGTCCCCTTCAATCCTTTTCCAGATACAGTCAGTGACAAAACACATTTTTTTGCAGATAAAACAACAATTACTTCATTGATAGAACAGTTAACTCATCCACTGCTTTAATAAATGCAATACAAAAGTTTTGTGAAATATCTGGATTAAAACTTAATACCCAAAAATCAACAGTTATGCGAGTTGGTTCACTTAAACATTCACTAATTGAATTTAAGGAATTTTGAAACTTTATCTGAACCTCTGATGGAGCTTATAAACACTTGGTTTCTATTTCACAAATGACAAAACTCTTGATTATTTGGCAAAAAACATTCAATAAGATATATACACCTTTGACTGCTTTAAATGTCTTTAATATAATGTGAAATTTCTGCAAAGATTATACACTGGCTTGAGCATTCATTTGAAACTTTAAAGGTGAACAGATATTACTGTAAAACATTATTACTATAATAAACACAGCATAATATAAGAAAAAAATACACAGTAAATATTCTGAGAAACAAACCTGTTTAGTAGTTCGGAGCATTTACAACAGTTCCATCATAACTCACTCTGTTTAGCCTTTTTACACACTGAATGTTGACTACCACATTTTACTAAATAATTTCAGAAGGTTCATCAAAGTTAGATAAATTCATCATATTACAAAAACTTCAAATTAAAAAAGTTTGTTTTTGTTTTTGCTACTACAGCGGTTGATGATGTTGGAGAAGTTGCTGCTGTTGGAGAAGTTGCTGCTGGAACTGATGCTTTTGCTCTGTAAGTCGGCCATCAAGCTGTCAATAAAATAATGGCAAACCATTGAAATCAATTAATCTGAAGTCATCTACCCTTTAAGGCTCTATAAAGGTGAAGATCCGTAATTATTAACCGATTTTTAAATATTTTCTTCATATTTTATTTATAAAGGTTTTCAAATAACAATATATGTGCTCATCATGCACACTGTACAAAACTCCCAGTAAGCCTCAGTTCCCTAGCATGATAAACGTTCAATACTCCAGTCAACCTTATTAATTTCATTAGGTCTTATAACTTCCTTTATCAAGCTGCAAATTGCGCTCAGTGAAAATTCGTATGACAGCAGCATCTAAATTAATATTTGCCATAAATACCACATCCTAAAAAGGTCTACAATGATGACATAAGTTACATTAATTGTAAGGAACATTTAGAAATATTATGAAAAGCACATACTATAGGAAATGTTCCGATCGGCATTGAGACGGAAGTTTATTGACAGTTCTGCCTGGAATTAGTTGATTCCGCCCGGAATAGAGTGGTTACAAGAAAGAATATTTTCAAGGCGGAAACGAGGCGGATATGAGGCGGAAACGAGGCGGAATTAGGGGCAAAATATGCTAATGAGGCGGTAAATATTTCCGGGCGGAAATTATTTTTTGCATGCTGGCACGGGGCGGAATTTTGGGCGGAATATGCCAATCATGCGGAAAAGATTTCCGGGCGTAAATTAGTCTGGGATGGAAATTTTGGGACGGCATTAATTTCGTGGCGGAAATTACAGGAGAATATGTGAATGATTCCGAGGGGGGAGGGGTGTTATGAACTACTCCAGTATATTCATAGCTCATTAAACTGCTGATGGATTGACGGACATTGAGTGGTCACAAAAGCTTAACAAAACTTTTAAAAATCACAAAAACAACATGTCCCCTTCAATCCTTTTCCAGATACAGTCAGTGACAAAACACATTTTTTTTGCAGATAACACAACAATTACTTCATTGATAGAACAATTAACTCATCCACTGCTCTAATAAACGCAATACAAAAGTTTTGTGAAATATCTGGCTTAAAACTTAATACCCTAAAATCAACAGTTATGCGAGTTGGTTCACTAAAACATGTACTATTTGAATTAAAGGAATTTTGAAACTTTATCTGGACCTCTGATGGAGCTTATGAACACTTGGTTTCTATTTCACAAATGACAAAACTCTTGATTATTTGGCAAAAAACATTCAATCAGATATAGACACCTTTGACTGCTTTAAATGTCTTTTAAATAATGTGAAATAACTGCAAAGATTATACACTGGCTTGAGCATTCATTTGAAACTTTAAAGGTAAACAGATTTTACTGTAAAACATTATTACTATAATAAACACAGCATTATATAAGAAAACAATACAAAGTAAATATTCTAAGAAACAAACCTGTTTAGTAGTTCGGAGCATTTAGAACAGTTCCATCATAACTCACTCTGTTCAGCCTTTTTACACACTGAATGTTGACTACCACATTTTACTTAATAATTTCAGAAGGTTCATCAAAGTTAGATTAATTCATCATATTACTAAAACTTCAAATTAAACAAGTCCAATCATTGCTTTGAAACGGCATTTTAAATTGTCAAGCCAGTCAACAGTATAAAGAAGTGAACCTCCAGCTGCTGGAGTAGTATTGAAGTATTATTATAAACAATTAGTAGGTCCTTTATTTAAGGCAAGTGACCGATTGCCCAAACAGTACAAAACAGCGCAATACAGCACAATACAAAACAACATAAACACTAATAAGAATAAAGCTGGGGTCACCACCTCGGAACGGTCAATGCAAAGAATTGGGGGTTTAAACCGGTTTTGGAGCGCTCAATCTCACACTTGGCCCAACAATATTTATAATACATTTAAGTGTAAATAAAATTTAACCTCATAGCATTGTTACTCAAATTAAACAATAATAAAAGGGAATTAAAACACATTCAATTTGATAACCATTTAATTACTCAATGGTATTGAAGATACCAGAGCAACAGCGTAGCAACTTTTTGAGGAACGATGGAATGAAACTATGAACAAGTGTCAACTACATTCCTTCTTTTAATATAGAAAAAGATTTAAAAATATAGCATCATAAAGTTTTTATTTCAGATCATCATCGCACAAATACAGGAAGAAGCAGCAATAATCGGTGTAAAAGTTCCATATTACATTGCTTGGTTGTTTATGTATTGCTAAAAAATAAATCAAACAAGAAACGCCTGTCACAGATAAAAAAAAATAAAATTATAAACCCAATGACCTATGCATGTAGACTACAACTGGGAAAGACGGTCGTATGACGTCACAAAAACAATGTACCCAGGAGTAGAGAAAGAGTTATGACGTAATTTACAAGCGAAGACACAATGACGTGAACAAAATCCATGGGCAGTACTGTTGAGTAAAAATAAAAATATGAATGGGGCGGTACTGCAAAATTGAACTACTAATAAAACAAGTTTAGGTGATTTAGTATTATGAATCAAATGTATAAAAATGGTAATTCCATTTAAGCGACATTTTTTCAATCAAACATTATATAGTTGATTTGACAAATGACGACAGCAATGATTTGATGTAAGATTTGAGTCTAAATATAGTTTTCATGCAGAATTGTGCAAACGACTCACAGACACAATTATGCTCAAATGTGAAAAATACCCATAATATCATTAATGATTCCGAATTTTAAGAGAGGAAAGATATAGTGAATAACAAACCACCAAGCACGTGTTTTTAAGTACATCAGCATCATATCCTTTTGATAAAAACGAGTTAATTAGATTGAACAGTTTTATATGAACATTTTTTTAAACATATTTTAATTTGCGGACACGCTTCAAAACATCTCCATAAAATGATGGATGGGAAATTCCATTATTTAAATGCCATTTCAAAGAAACATTGCATTTTGAAGTTATATCACTATACTTTGAGTGAAATCTAGCGAATTTACTTCTTAGGTTATGATACAAAAAGCCTTGTTTTAGCAATGTCTGTGTTAATATAAGATTACGATCACTAAAATCTTTAATACATGAAAATGCTCTGGCATAACGTACCAACTGCGAAGTGTTAATACCATAGGAAGGACCTTTAGGGATGTTGCCATCTATGAACAAAAAATTCCCAATTTCAAAGATAAAGTCGCCCCGTTTGTCGTATAAACTAGTTTTAATCATATTATTATTAATAGTTAAATGTAAGTCTAAATACGCAGCGTCTGTATTGGAGTAAGACGATCTATTTAAGACTAGTTTGTTAGGGTTGATTATGTGAATGGCCTTGCAAACACCGCGCTGTTATTTTCAAATTTCTGACTCACACTCAGAACAAGAGTCAGTCTTATCAGGCTGTGACATCATATTACCACATATTACCCATGCATCCTTTGTTTACAATTTACTGGGGGAATACAAAGAGCAACCAAATTGATATCTTAAAACAAAACACTACTGATAAACAGGGATAAATGTGCTGCATTTCACAACAATTTTCAACTTGCATACAGCCCTTAATCAAATTTGCTCTACGACCCTTAGTTCAAAGATATTTTAAATACATAGTAGATTTACATGTACTTTAAATTTTGTAAGGTAAATTATCATAACAAGTTATTTAATTATACGGTCTTAAAAAATAAGCCTGAGCCAAAATATATAAAAATTTCTTCCATAACAGTATCTTAGTTAATTATTTTCCGCCACATTTTAAGGAGTGAAAACTCGAGGATTAGTCCTCTTTTTTCAGAGTAATTCCAGCCTTACATTTGTGTCATTTCAAGCTCATTTCAGTCGTTTTTGCATGGGTTAACTATTGTTTGAATTGAATATTAATGTTGTTTACCTTGTGTATGGAAATGTTTCCTACAATAACCATTTAGAAACTGAAATCAGAACTCTGTTTTTTAGTTATCTTAAAGTCCCATTTTGAAATTCTTTATCAATAGTTTTAAGTCCAACATTCTGTCCAAGATAAGTGTATTAGTATGAAATTCCACCCGAGTTATTTCCCTAAGTCAGAAAATTCGTCCAGAGAAATGCATAAGTATGAACATACGCCCGAGTTTTTTTTCGCCGGGAAATGCTAATGAGTTTCGCTTGGAAAATGTCAAGATACATGGTCTTTTTGGGGCGGAAATCAGTTTCCGCCTCTATTCCGCCCGGAATCAATAGTTTCCGCCAAAATTTCGCCTAATTTCCGCCCCATTTCCGCCACAAAGTTTCGTACGGGAAACCTTCAGTTGTTGTTCTATTCCTAGACAGACTGCTGCAACACTGTATGCATCACTCTTTAACAACACGTCATGTCACTTTCCAAATGTTATTAATACATTATTATTTTATTGTTGGTTATGGAATAACTCGTCTCTACTGTTGATGAAATTATTTTAATTTCATTTTAATAACAAGTTTAACCTGTATATTTCTAAAATATGTGTACACTAATATTTCAAACTTACAGGTACACCATCTGTGTTTGAATACAGCCAGGAAAGGCTGTTATATGTTATAACCAATAGATTAGCAGCAGACAAACCAACATACGTCTACTGCTTATACTTGTAACAACTACTGCTACTACTATAACTACTACTACTTCTACTACTACTACCACCACTACCACCACCACCACCACCACCACTGATACGGGCTGTCAAGCGGTCATACGTGTTCCCTTTTTTTCCTTCTTTTTCCTACTTTTTCCCACTTTTTCATCAGGATCCTACCTTTTCCTATTTTGTACCAAATCTTTCTACTATTCCTACTTTTTCATTTACAATGGAGTTTTTTTTTAAAAGTTTATTCAGTAAACGTTCAGGATGAATGAATCTATGGCTTGACTCTATCACTGTTAAGGTGCATTCATCTAGATGAGACCTGAAATGTACCCTGTTGTGGTGCGCAATACGTTGGGCAGACGGGTAGATCACTTAAAACCAGTTTTATGGAACATTTTTTTTTAAATTAAAAATAACAATAAATTTTATAACTTCATTTACCAGCACTTTAATAAAACGGGTCATAGCGTAACAAAAATTTCAATTCAACCTGTGGAGCAACTTATTTTTAATAAAAGTACTTCAAATCAGTGCCAATTAAAAGCAAGGTGCATGCCAGAATTTAAATGGATTAAACGTTTGCAATCAGCTTACCCACTTGGATTAAATGATAATAATCTAAGTGTTGGAACAATTTCTAAAAATAAACCGAGAATTCATTTTCTCTGTTTAGTAATCGTCTAAGAAATAAACGTTCACATGGCATTAGGAAAAATGGTAACTTAAGGCGTAAATTTAAACGTCTGCTTTCTTTAAATGATTGCTACACATTATTACAAAATGGGGGTAAACATAAATTACTAAGTGCACTTTGCTCTCTTTCTGTTTCTTCGTTGGCGCATATTGATAAGGAATGTAAACTTATTTTACTTCAATCTGACCCTCTATATAAATGTGCTTGTATTATTGAATCTTTCACTGACTACTATCTTAAACCTTTTATTGACAATGTACTTAACAAAACTAGAAATCGTATCAAAATTGAGTTTTGTAACAAAGGTCTTGATTTAATTGACCTTCCTAAAATATTCAATGATAAAAATGTACGTCGGTTGATTCCCACTTATTTCCGCAATACTGAATCACCACTTCTTTGCTACAAATATAGTAAACCTGTAAGAAGTATAGTTTTTAATTATAATTCTATTTCCACAGATATAAATGTAATAAGAAATGGTCCTACATTATGTGACTGTACTAGTTCTAAATATATATATGATCCAGTTGGACATGTTATTACTGGGGACCTTACATTTAAAATATTTAATATGGCTATGCATAAAATATGTTTTTATGATACAAATCCTTTGGCTCTACCACATTCACCTAAATTTAATAAACAAAATCTCTGTAAATTGCTTGAAGACTTAAAATCTAAATTCGTCTTAGTTCCTGCTGATAAGGCTGCTAATAATGTTATAATAATATGACGAGTGTTTTATGTTCAAACTATTTCACAATAACTTTCACAAACTACATCATATTGTGAGTACAATAAGCAACCTAATGAAATTATTGCCGACCATATTGCCCAATGCATAAAATTAAATGTAATAGTCAATATTACTGACAAGAAATTGCCATCACTTTACTGGATACCTAAATTACATAAGACGCCATATAAAAGTCGTTTTATCGCTAATTCAGTGTCTTGTACCACCAAACAATTATCAGTGTATCTTACATTTGCTTTGAGTGCTATTAGATATCATATAGCTAAATTTTGTAATAAAGTTTATGAAAAAAGTAATATTAACCTATTTTGGTCAATAAAAAACACCTTAGAAGTTATTGATAAAATTGACAATAAAAAAGTATAAGGTGTCACAGGTAAGTACTTATGATTTTTCTACACTATATACAACGCTTCCTCACGCTTTAATAAAATCCAAACTTGTTTCTTTGATTGAAAAAATTTTTGCTAGAGAGAAGTGTTTGTATCTAGCTTTAAACACTAATAGATAATTACATCATTTGGACTGGTCTTGACTTTTGTGCAGCACTTACTTTGCTTCTGGATAACTTGTTTGTTGAATTTAATGGTAAAAAATTTAAACAAATTATTGGCGTTCCTATGGGTTCTTATTGTGCGCCACTTATAGCTGACCTTTTTTTATATTGTTATGAAAGCGAATTTATGTTAGAATTATCTAAAACTAAGCAAGTAGATTTGATTAATTGTTTTAACCTTACTATTAGGTACATTGATGACATACTTAATTTAGATAATCCATTATCTGAACATATTTGATTCTTGATATTTAATAAACTAAACTTGTTTTATTAGTAGTACAATTTTGCAGTAGCCCCCCATTAATAGTTTTATTATTTCTTTACAGTACCGCCCCTGGATTTTTTTCACGTCATTTTGTCTTCGCCTGTCCATAACGTCATAACTCTTCCTCTGTTCCAGTTGTAAGCAACATGCATAGGTCATTGGGTTTATAACGTTCAATTTTATTTATATTTTCTCTCTGATAGGCGTTTCTTTTTTTATTTAAATATTATTATTTTAATTTTAAGCAGTCACATAAACAACTAAGCAATGTTATATGGAATTTTACACCCATTATTGCTGCTTCTTCCTGTACTTGCGCGATGATTATCTGAAATATTAACTTAATGACGCTATATTTTAAAATCTTTTTCTAAAATGAAGGAATGTAGTTGACACTTGTTTGTAGTTTCATTTTATCGTTCGTCAATAGTTGTAACTCTGTTGCTCTGGTATCTTCAATACAATTGAGTAATTAAATTGTAATTAAATTGAATGCGTTTTAATTCCATTTTATTATTGTTTGATTTGAGTTACAATGGTATGATGTTAAATTTTATTTACACTTAAATGTATTATGAATATTGTTGGGCCACGTGTGAGGTTGAGCGCTCTTTTACCGGTTTAAACCCCCAATGCTTTGCATTGACCGTTCCAACCCCAGCTTACTTCATATTTTGTGTTTATGTTGGTTTGTATTGTGCTGTATTGTGCTGTTTTGTATTGTTTGGGCTATCGGCCACTTGCCTTAAATAAAGGACCAACTAATTGTTTTTAATGAGAATTCAATACTGCTCCAGCAGCTGGAGTTTCACTTCTTTATACTGAAAACCCATGCTGACTGTCTGTTAGCACCTCTTCAGGAAGGATATATATTTATTTCTTGTGTAACTTTTGAAATTATTGACCAAAGTTGTTTTGAAAGTAACAGTAGTGCCGTGTTTACTTCCTTAGCATTTGTACACTGCAGACTTCATTACCTTATACAGTTCCCAGTGATGCAAGAGCTGAGGGAATCCATTGATTATTCCAGTTTTATTTATTTTTTATGAATGTTTACATACTATTACTGTTTGTTATGTAGATATATAGAGAGACATGTATTGTATGAGTGGTTATTTAATATGGAATTGATCACACAAGTTATTTGAAAAAGATCAAACTGATGCTTTGCAGAGTTTTTATCATTTACAAATATAATGTAATAAATTCCGTATTGCATGACAAAGGATATGATGTTCTATTGATATCATAGGTGCATCATGTTTAGTTATTAAAGATAAATGCACAGAGCCTAAATGCCCTAAGACATTTTCTGATGATGCCATAGCTAGTGAGGTAACTTCAAGGTGTTACAGCATAGTATTAAAACTATTAAACGGCATTATTACATTCTCTCGACGTCATCAATGATGTTAAAACTATTAGTTGAAACTGGAAGAAACAATTTAGTGACCAATCAATGATGCCATAAAAGATGTCAGGTGTTAAGGTCCTATCTCAAGTTGCAAAGTCTTCTCTGCAATGACCAGTTATTTTGAATGTAACTTAAGTCATAATAACTGCACCCTATTGCCAATTTAAACGTTTCAAAATGTATCTGTGGAAGAGCATTGACACTGCTGTTTATACTAGTATGAATCTCGTACAACAAGTTGGTGTATCACTCAATTAATTTGGTCTTCTGCTTAAGGATATAACATGCACAATATATTACTTTTTATATCCATACACAGAAGACCTCTAATCACTTATTTGATGATACACCAAAATGAACAGCATCTAATTAAACTTCTTTAACAGGGTAGATTTGCTCGAAGCTTAATTATCACAGATACACTAGAAGTACTAAAATGCCTAGTGGGAAAACAAAGTTTAACCCTTCAAAGATTGAGAAGTTGGACAACAGTGGAAAAACACTTGGATCGTGGTGCAAGACAGATACTGGCATTGAGTTCGCCGGATATTGTAATGTCTGCATGAAGTCCATCTCGTGTAGTTAGTCTTGTGCTTATCAACTGATAAGTCATGCAGATAGACAAAAACACAAGGAAAACTAGAAATGCATGCATGATTATTCAAAAAAATTGTACATTGATGACATACTTAATTTAGATAATCCATTATCTGAACATATTTGATTCTTGATATTTAATAAACTAAACTTGTTTTATTAGTAGTACAATTTTGCAGTAGCCCCCCATTAATAGTTTTATTATTTCTTTACAGTACCGCCCCTGGATTTTTTTCACGTCATTTTGTCTTCGCCTGTCCATAACGTCATAACTCTTCCTCTGTTCCAGTTGTAAGCAACATGCATAGGTCATTGGGTTTATAACGTTCAATTTTATTTATATTTTCTCTCTGATAGGCGTTTCTTTTTTTATTTAAATATTATTATTTTAATTTTAAGCAGTCACATAAACAACTAAGCAATGTTATATGGAATTTTACACCCATTATTGCTGCTTCTTCCTGTACTTGCGCGATGATTATCTGAAATATTAACTTAATGACGCTATATTTTAAAATCTTTTTCTATAATGAAGGAATGTAGTTGACACTTGTTTGTAGTTTCATTTTATCGTTCGTCAATAGTTGTAACTCTGTTGCTCTGGTATCTTCAATACAATTGAGTAATTAAATTGTAATTAAATTGAATGCGTTTTAATTCCATTTTATTATTGTTTGATTTGAGTTACAATGGTATGATGTTAAATTTTATTTACACTTAAATGTATTATGAATATTGTTGGGCCACGTGTGAGGTTGAGCGCTCTTTTACCGGTTTAAACCCCCAATGCTTTGCATTGACCGTTCCAACCCCAGCTTACTTCATATTTTGTGTTTATGTTGGTTTGTATTGTGCTGTATTGTGCTGTTTTGTATTGTTTGGGCTATCGGCCACTTGCCTTAAATAAAGGACCAACTAATTGTTTTTAATGAGAATTCAATACTGCTCCAGCAGCTGGAGTTTCACTTCTTTATACTGAAAACCCATGCTGACTGTCTGTTAGCACCTCTTCAGGAAGGATATATATTTATTTCTTGTGTAACTTTTGAAATTATTGACCAAAGTTGTTTTGAAAGTAACAGTAGTGCCGTGTTTACTTCCTTAGCATTTGTACACTGCAGACTTCATTACCTTATACAGTTCCCAGTGATGCAAGAGCTGAGGGAATCCATTGATTATTCCAGTTTTATTTATTTTTTATGAATGTTTACATACTATTACTGTTTGTTATGTAGATATATAGAGAGACATGTATTGTATGAGTGGTTATTTAATATGGAATTGATCACACAAGTTATTTGAAAAAGATCAAACTGATGCTTTGCAGAGTTTTTATCATTTACAAATATAATGTAATAAATTCCGTATTGCATGACAAAGGATATGATGTTCTATTGATATCATAGGTGCATCATGTTTAGTTATTAAAGATAAATGCACAGAGCCTAAATGCCCTAAGACATTTTCTGATGATGCCATAGCTAGTGAGGTAACTTCAAGGTGTTACAGCATAGTATTAAAACTATTAAACGGCATTATTACATTCTCTCGACGTCATCAATGATGTTAAAACTATTAGTTGAAACTGGAAGAAACAATTTAGTGACCAATCAATGATGCCATAAAAGATGTCAGGTGTTAAGGTCCTATCTCAAGTTGCAAAGTCTTCTCTGCAATGACCAGTTATTTTGAATGTAACTTAAGTCATAATAACTGCACCCTATTGCCAATTTAAACGTTTCAAAATGTATCTGTGGAAGAGCATTGACACTGCTGTTTATACTAGTATGAATCTCGTACAACAAGTTAGTGTATCACTCAATTAATTTGGTCTTCTGCTTAAGGATATAACATGCACAATATATTACTTTTTATATCCATACACAGAAGACCTCTAATCACTTATTTGATGATACACCAAAATGAACAGCATCTAATTAAACTTCTTTAACAGGGTAGATTTGCTCGAAGCTTAATTATCACAGATACACTAGAAGTACTAAAATGCCTAGTGGGAAAACAAAGTTTAACCCTTCAAAGATTGAGAAGTTGGACAACAGTGGAAAAACACTTGGATCGTGGTGCAAGACAGATACTGGCATTGAGTTCGCCGGATATTGTAATGTCTGCATGAAGTCCATCTCGTGTAGTTAGTCTTGTGCTTATCAACTGATAAGTCATGCAGATAGACAAAAACACAAGGAAAACTAGAAATGCATGCATGATTATTCAAAAAAGCGTTTGTTTGGAAGTTTTTCAAAGCCGAGCAGCTCTCACGGTGGTGGGGATAAATCTATCTGTATGCAAGTACATCCGTCACACAAGTAACAGGTACAAAAGGCTGAAATCCTCTTACTTTTACTACTTTTACTGCTGCTACTGTTGATGCTGCTGTCGCCGACTACTTCTACTACTACTACTGCTGCTTCCACTACTTCTACCACCACCACCATCGCTTCTTATACAACTACAACTGCAACTCCTACTGCTTCTGCTCTTACAACAAGAAACAGCACTCAGATTCTTTTCAATAAGTCCAGAATACTTGTACAAATGACAAAGTGTTTTCCGCTCACATCTGACTTGTGAAATAGCTTAAAATATGTTAAGTCCTAACTTTCCGAATATTCTTTGCACACCTGTAACGTATTAGAACGTACATGTTTTTCTCTCCTCAAAACCGGGGCGGTTTTCGCAGTGTACGACTACAACGTTTAAGAACGCATACAAATTTCGTTGTTTCAAAACCTGACCCCAATTAAGTGTAGGAACCCTGAAACTTTTTGTTAAAAAATACAATTATCAATGTTTGTAAATGAACTGAAACCTAATCAAAGACAAAAAAAATTAAAGACTGCGACGTTCGAGTGTTCAGTATACAGTCTGTTTACTATAAACTTGTCAAATAAAGTTTCGACCATTTATGGTAAATGCTTTAGAGTTAAAATCAATAAATATTTAAATTGTCAAAATTCATCTTTAAAAAGCAAATGATTGGTATTTTGAAAACAATGATTTTCTGTCATGTGTGTGGTATAAACTAAAGAAACGTCTGCATTTCGAATGTTTATATTACAACGTTTTGGCAAAAAATATCAAATGATACAACGGATAATGTGCAATATTGTTTATTGAGCTGTATTGATTTTTCAAAAATACGTTTTTATTCGTTATAGAGGTTCGTAAAAATACGTTACAGATCATCTTAGATCGTAATTGGAGCATTCTTCTAAAGTACACATGTACTAATGTTTTTGAATCACTATGGGCCTGGTAGCTTGTCCCACTGTTGCGTGTTTCTTGCAATCATGATTTAAATGTCCGTTAAGTAATTCAAATGCCTTTGTTTAATTTTGGAATGGCTTCGACAGTTTGTTTTGTTTCCAGGAAAGGTCACACGATATACATAATTATGTAAGCCTCTTCCTCTTAGACTCAAAGCAGCGAGTGTGTATTCCTGATCTAGGGAACATATGTTAGCAGGATGAGACTTCAGTTGTTATGGATTAGATTGTGCTTTTCTTCATGAGAGATGCTCTGTTCTTTGAAGACTTTTACACGCAAACTGACAAATATAACATACACGACCTAAGATAGATCAAAATAAATTGAACATGGTTATATTGCAACTTATTACACGACTTATTCAGTTTGATCTCAACTGGAAGAGCAAAATTTTCCTGAGTTTTTTTACTCTCTGAAAAAAAGTATATTATAATAACTGTTAACCTTTTATTTTGGAATAATGACATCAATTAACAAAAAGAATTTCTTATCGTTTTAAATCGTTTTTTCCTTAAATAAATTAGCGCAAGGCAATGTTTTGCATACACAGGAAAATTGGTCTACGTAGTTGTAAGACGCTGGTTTCAGGCGCGGAAAGACCTCATACACTTTTAAGTACACACAAACACGCCAATCGACCATGTCCTTTGTGTTCATACATTGGGACAAAAAAGAACAGCAGCTATAGAAGAAAATAGAAAAAGAAACAAATGTATAACGACAATGCAAATCCTCCTTAGTTGCTTACTTATTGCCATTAGGAATTGCATTTGTAATGTGTAAATCATTCATGATTTCGAATTAGTTGTGCTTTCGGCGTTCATTGTAGCTGTTGTTATTTATGTACAAATGCTTAAATATTGAACCTTAATGTTGTGGTTAAACTGCACTATTGTTATTGTCGAAAACGGAAGCTTAACAGGGACGCTGAATATATAAGGAGCTGGGTGCTTCGAGTAAACTGCAATATTATATTTTAACGATTTAAACTTTTGCGCCAAAACTAAGCATACAACTTCAAAATGGCGTCCAAAATTGTCGAATTGTTAGATTCTCATATAAGGCCGAGTTTTTTTTACTCGTTTCTGATTGGCCGAATCTCGTATTGGCCGACCTTTTTCCGTATTGACAGTGTTTTTTCCATATTGGCCGACTGTTTCTCGAATATGGCGAGTTTCGAGCTATATTGGCGAGGCTCGACTCGTATGGGGTGAACAAATTGAACAAATTCTCGTCTAATATTATAAAGTTAATAAATATACATCAGAATCATCAATTACAAAATAAGTTTAAAACGAAATTTTAATAATCGATGGGCAGTTTATATTCTATTAGACAGTTAGATTCATATCAAACACCTCTATTTGAAATGCAAATCGCGTTCCTTATGAGAACTTAAAAGACACTGAAAATGTAACAAAACTGGTGGAGCCACACTCTTCTTTGTCTCAAACTTTCACTTTGTTCGAATAATTCTGAGCAGAAATATGCAGGTGAACACTTTCACAATCTGGTTAATATGTTTATAGGGCTTCATCTTTCAAACAGCAATACTTAATGCGTTACACGTGCAAAAATATGTCATAGTAGTAGTAGCAGTAGTAGTAGTAGTAGTAGTAGTAGTAGTAGTAGTAGTAGTAGTAGTAGTAGTAGTAGTAGTAGTAGTAGTAGTAGTAGTAATAGTAGTTGTAGTAGTAGTAGTAGTAGTAGTAGTAGTAGTAGTAGTAGTAGTAGTAGTAGTAGTAGTAGTAGTAGTAGTCCGTCGGTCGGTCGTCCATCCGGCGTCGTCCGCCTGTCGTCAGTCGGTCGTCCCTCGCCCAAACATCGGTCCTTCGTTGGTCGTCCATCAGTCGTCCCTCGGTCGTCCGTCGGTCGTCGTCCATCGTCCGTCGGTCGGTCGTGCGTTGGTCGTCCATCAGTCGTCGCTCGGTCGTCCATCGGTCGTCGTCAATCGTTCTTCGGTCGGTCGTCGGTCGTCCGGCTTTTTCAATAGTGTATATATCGCTTGTACATAATAAGTTTTCAACTTTTTTATTTGCATTAGTTCAATGATCTGACTTCGTTTATTTTCGGATTACACCGCTTTTTAATGTTCATTCTATATTTTCATCCACATTCTAACTGTTTTAACAAAATATAACTTGATCGTTTAAACTCGCTTTAGAAAGCATTGCTGATGTTGTTTTTTTAAGAGCTATAACACAGGCCCTCCTATAATGTTACCACTCATTTAATTCGTAGGCCTTTTTATCGCTCTTGTTGTAGAAATCTTATCAGCCTAGGCAGCCTTTATCTGACCTCTGCGCTGAATAAAGATTCTCTGACATGTATAACGAAATCAGACCTCACGATTTTACTTGAAATCGGCCTCTTATCTACATTCAATGTATCACAAATAGACGGTCCCACTGATCATTGAAAGTCGTCAGAGAGCAGTGAGTAAAATATAAAATTATGTATTCGATGTCTTCGTTTTTTTTTCTAGCTTTAACTTTATTTTGAATCGTGCATGTATTCTTTGCTAATGCAACACATTTACGCGGTGTTTCCTTTACCTTTTCAGAAGAAATAAAACGCATGCGAAAATGAGTGAGTAAAACATAATCACTGATGTGTTTTAAAATGTAATTTGTCTTGATTTTTAACCTTAAGATAAAGTAAGAATTAGTGTAGGTGGTTTTAAGTTACATAATGATATTCTTAAACATATGCTTCACATGCTATACGTCGTTGTTCGTTAAATAAAACAATGCTAACAATGTGTTATATAACACATTTGAACAATAATTATGGTCGGGCACATGGACATTTTTATAAAAAAATAATAAAAACAGACTCTGAGGATTGAAGGAAGTTTTAGTTCTAATTTAATCATACACATATACACATAAATTCATAGCGCGCATACCATTCGAGTAAATTACAAATACACGGTTATCTTTAGGTTAAGACCCCTTTTTTTACCAGATAGCTAATAAAAAAAATGTATAAAGAAGGAAGGGAGGTCGAAAGCAATGCTGAGCAAGAAAAACGCTCGACTAACCAAGAAGCCCGCACCCTGTAACCGACCGGTCATTACCTCGTCACGTAAGGTTTGGGGCTTACATGGTTTTATGTTTAAACGATATTAACTTATGTTATACGAATTTAACAAAACAAACAGCGGGAGCTTTATTCTATAAAAAGTAAAATAATCCTCCTTCTTATTAAAAGAGCAATATTTAGTTAAATCATTACCATTAATACAAAATCCAATAGTGTGCATGGCATTAACAACACATGCAAATACAATAGTTCAAAATTTTACAATACATACACTTATGTAATAAACCATTGGGCATATTAATGTTCAAAATGTCGTAACCCTAAAGTATGTGGGAGTATAACACTAAAATTTTAACTATGCTGAGAATTGTCATACAAAAATATACATATGTTGGATAGGATTTATTCGTGTGTGTAAATCGATACTGATATATTATTGATTGTATGTGAATTTCGAATATCCATACATTAATAATGAACCGGCTGAAATGTCATTCTTGTGACAGAAAGATGCCCGCATCTCCGAAAAGAATTCAAATTTTGCCGGGCATCATTGTCTGTTCACTTAGACAATATCTCGCATGAAAAATAAAAACGTTTCCGCGTAGAGGCTTGCAAGTACCTTGTTCGTGATAGACAAAAGCGGGGCTAGCATGGTGGGCACATTTATTACCCATCGCAATGGGCGGAGGGATATTGTTTTGGCGTTGTCCGTCCATCCTTCCATCTTTCCGTCCGTCCGTCAGTCCGGAGCCACATCTTGAAAGTGCTTTGGCGGATTTCATTGAAACTTTGTACGAGTATGTATATGTATTAGAGGAGGGTGCACGCCAAATGGCATTGTACACCATTAGTTAATCACAGAGTTATGGCCTTTTTTATATTGAAAAAAAAATGCTTTTTTTTGTGTGTCCGGAGCCATATCTTGAAAGTGCTTTGGCGGATTTCATTGAAACTTAGTATAAGTATATATATGGATAACAGGATAATGCACGCCAAGTGGCATTGTACACCATCTGTTAATAACGGACTTATGGCCTTGTGTATCTTGAACAAACGCATTTTTGTGTTTCAAAAGCCATATCTTGAAAGTGCTTTGGCGGATTTCATTTAAACATGGTATGAGTATATGGATAACAGGATGATGCACGTGGCATTGTGTACCATCTGTTAATAACGGACTTATGGCCTTTTGTATCTTAAACAAATGCTTGTTTGAGTGTCAAATATAATCCTTTTTTGTCCAGAAGCATATTGGCGGGGGATATCAATTCAACGAAATTGCTTGTTCAATTCCAAACTGTGTCTAGCTGGTCTGGACATAAACGACTGTATGTCATGCGTGTAAGTGGCACTTAGGAGACGCGCTTTGGTATTGATAAACTTTGTAATATGTAATGCGAGTTCGGGGCCAAGATAACTCGTTTTTATGACACCGATATACCAGCCTCTGAAAAGCGTATGGTTATAATGAAAACATTGTTAACGCCAGTTTAACTTCCCAATTACACTTTGAGGTTTGCGCTATGTAATCTTTTCACAATTAAGTGTTTGCTTTGTATCCTACCGTATTTCAGATGTGTTTTCGTCTTTAATGGTATCACTTTCGGAACCTTCTGTAATTCCAATGTATAATACTCTTTGAAACGGCACTTCGAATTTGTTATAATTTATTTGGCATCTTTATTCCTGGAAAAGACGTCTAAATTCTTGTAAAACAATTTGGGTTGGTCGTACGGTTGAGCGACATTAACAATTCGTCTAAATATCAATTAATCTTCTTGAAACCCTTTCGTGCTATAATTGCACTCGCGGTTTGTGTTATACGATTAAATAACTTTGGTGACTTAGATGCATCAAACAGAAGGCGTTTATTGATCATAAACATTTTATGAGAGTCTCCAAAAAAATGTCCGATCACGCTAAGTTGATTTGATATTGTATTGATGCAAGTTCACACTTCTGTAAACATAGGTCACGTGGACCTTTATAATGAAATAATTTGGTGTCATGTGACCCATGACATCTTAACGTGTGTTATCTTAAGGGTTCCGTCCTTACGTAATCGTTAAGCGCTTAATCGCTTGGTCTGCTACAGTTTTATCAGTCTGAACTTAGATAACCCTTTCTAAGGTATCGCACCTAGAGCTTAAATAATACTTGGTGTCTCATCAAAAACTTCACAATGTCCATTGTAAGCACTGGTAAAATTTGGGATTCACAACGCGCGCGGGAATCAGCATTGATTGCCGATTGGTAATTATTAATTTCAACACTTAACGATATTTTGTCGGGTAGACGATGTTAAGACCAAGCTTTATTCCATTGAGATTGAACTTGTGATCACATGCATCCATATGTGAATCCTGCTCTTATGCTTAAAAGTTCAGGCTCATAGATCGGGCCATTTTTAACTGGTCCATCTTGGCGGGTATCCTGGCTTCTTTGTGACGGTACCGATACTTAGTTTCAAAGGGGCACTATAGTTTTGCCATTATGATACGACACTATACTCATGGTTGCATCGAAGGTGCAATTCTTTTTGTCGCGTGACGTTACGTTTTGATTAAAATTTGAAGTTCCAAATAAGAGTACCCCAACGAAACCCATGCTCAATGTTGAGTTCGTTATTCTTTGTGAAGTCAAAGATGTGTGTAATGTAAGCTAGGTAGAACTCGACGTCGGTGCGTTTGATCAGGCCGTTGCTTAGGAGTCGCATTAAGGCTGCCCGCTCCATTCTTTTACGTATATTTAGGACAAAGGGTGGTTCCCAGACGTGTTGATGACAATTGTGTCTTCCCGGTCGCAACTTCCGTTTAGCACGTATACTTTTCTTTTACTTTTGGTGGCCACGTTAAGTCTTTTCGTTTAGGCAAGTGGGTTACACGTGTCGCATTCCTGTGTACTGCTTTTATAATTAGCATGTTTCTAGGTTTCATAACAGACATATCACCGTGTGCTATTATGTATTTGTCGCATGAGGCACTCACAGGATTGTGAAATGACTTACCTGCAATCGAACTATTTGATCATTGATCCTTGTTTCGTCAGATGAGGTATTGTCATGATTTTCTAGTTCATCAGCCAATATTACTTTAAAAGATCCAAGTCTTTGAGATCGGTCTCTGTTACAAGTCTGATAATTTCCTACGCCATAATCTCTCATTGCCGTAGTATATGATTAACGTGCTAGAAATGTGTAGCTATGTACACGACGTGACTAAATTAAACACTTCCTCAATTACATTGTCCATTACTTGTTTCTGTTTCCTTACTTTCGATTGTTAACATGGTTGTTATATTCGCGGGTATTTTAAATTTCCATCACATGCAAAATATGTTTAGCTATTCCTAACAGCAATACCGCTCGCCAGGTCGCCGTGGCGTAGTGGATATGGTGTCCGCCTAGCGATTGGGAGGTCACGGGTTCGATCCACACTGTGGGAGCGTTCTTTAGATCTTCCTCATAGACACCAATGAAACGGACTCAAGAGCGTTACATACAAGCCTTAGGCTTGTTATGCAATCGAGCTTAAATAAATAGGTTTAAAAAAATACCGCTCGACTATTCAAGAAGCCCACTTCCTGTAACCGACAGGTCATGACCTCGTCACGTGCTATATGTTTATATGGTTAAACAATTTTAAGTATGTTAAGAGATCATTTACGCTCTGACATTATCATTATTTATTGCATTTGTTAAATGTATGATCAACGCGTTCAATTAAATATGCTATAAAATTATAATTCGTGTTTGGTTTAATAAATGTATGATTTTAGATACATGTACAAGACTTGTTATTGGAGTCGCTTTCTTCTTGATTGGTGGTAAGTTATGATTTGTTTGTGTTTAAAACAATTTTGATTTCGTTTTTGAGCTTGTCAAGTTTGCGTTAAATATCCATGCTTTCACTGCTCGAAACTATCAAGGATATTATGCAAACAAATGCAGTCAAACGACTTTTTTACGATCGATCTTTTTTACTATTTTTCTCAGATTCATCTTATTATCATAAAGATCTATTTGTACTGGTTGCCGAACGTGATATTTCGATAATTAATTAAAAAAAAACGTTCACGGTTTATTTTATATTGAATTTAAGGACCATGCTAATAATATTATATGTAGTTGTGTTTTACTTTGTTGAACACCCACTTTCTTCCCATTGGTTATATAAGGTTAATTGATTATCAAACGAAAGTCGATGTCCAAATATGTGAAAATAATGCCGTGCACGGTGATGTTGTCGAAATATGATGTTAATATATTCAATATAGTGTTTGCCCAAATCCCGCTCGCGGATCAACTGAAATGTCGACTATGCAACAACGCATTGGAGCTAAGAGATTGCACAAAGCAGGCGATATGCGACAATAGGACCGAGGTAATATAACGTGATTTGTCATTATTTGTCAAATAGAACAATTATCGCACTTATTGAATTGGCCATATTGAAAACACTAGAATGCGATTGTTTCTAAAAGAATGCAATTCAATACATGCACATAGTCATACCTCTTGTAGGAAGGTCATGGTGTGAGTTAATATAAATAGGAACTCATCAGAATTGTGGTCATTCCATTGCATACAAATAAATTTACGTACATGGTGTAGGAATTGCACGTAAAACAATGATCAGGTAAACTTTGTGTTAGAGCGCAAATGTGAAGCAGTGATAGCCGATCTTGGCCTTTTATTTTCTTAAAATACGTTTGCAGATAGATGAATTGCAATTAGTTATTTTAAATCAATTGTTGAACCCAAACTTCATACAAAATATAAAGGTCAGGTAAGGCTGTCTTTACAAAGTAATATACACCAACTCATGAATTTCATAAAACACTGCACAGCAAACACACTGATTTGCTTTCGTCTTTTTGACTGAAAATTCATAAAAATGGATTCGACTTTGAGTTAGTTTTAAGAATCGTAACATGTAGGCGGTAATCAACCTTTTTAGAAATACTAATGCAAAAGGCAACACAAGTCATTTGCTGTTTTCAAAAACATAGGGTTAATAGGTTTGGTGAACTTTGTTTACAGTAAAATTGTTATTGTGTTTTCCAATTTAAGAACAATATGCAATGAAATTCAGACATCCTTTAAATCGGTTGAACATTCTTTCGTTAGGAAAGTTTAGTTACGTTAAATGCAATTCAATTTAATTGAATGTAGCACAACGGGATCTCAGACTTAATATTTATCTAAGTGAATTTAGAAAAAATAATGAAAATCTCAACATGTAAATCCTCAAACAAAGTTTAGGGTTGACACAACAAATAAGGTCGATTTTGTTTGAAAAATAAACAAAAATTTTCATCTTTTCATCTCCTTACTTTAATATGGCATATTTGACCGACTATTATTCTTGCTGTATCTTATGAAGTGTTTAATGGTAAATCTAAGCAATTGGCATTGTGGTAATTGACGTGCGGATAAATGCATAACGCAAATTATGATTTAAGTAATACACTGGTAGTAATAATATTATATTATTACTTAAGAAATATCACAAGTGGTTGGTTCACATGTATGGAACGCTTACCCCAATTATGCGGTCTGTTTTGACACCGACATCTCGGCAATTATGCAAGTACGTTACACTTCCTTTCAAGACGGCGTCTAAAGTCGCTATCGACTATTGACGAAATGACTATAAGGACCGAAGAAAACACGAAGTCTGACCGTTACAAAAAAGAAGAAAGGTAGATAACAGAGATAGGCAGCTCCCGAAATATCGGCAAACTCTCGCACATCGCGTGGTTTCAACGAGATAAGTCTAAGCGCGCACCTGTTTGTCGGTTGCCATGGAAGTTAACACGCCTATCAACATTTCTGAAACAACTTATTATGGTTCTTTTAATAAGATGTTTGTTTTTCATTTTAATTGCCGTGCTTTAATTTGATGAATCCAAATGCCAATTATCTGTAATATAATTTGAATTAAGCTGTGAATACATTTGTATTACAGAGAGCATTTGTTTTTGGTCTGCTCTAATTAAATGTTTGTTGTTCGTCGTTCTCTTTAATAACCGCTAAATTCAATTCACGATTTTACCAATTAGAACATTTACCGCCTAGATTATGAATAAAGAAATCTTCAGAACCGTATACTGTGACATTATTCGATATATAGCATCTCGGTACAGGTATTTAGTCGCTTTTCTGTGTATCATCACCGTGTCGTAGACGGATTTTATGCCATGAAAAGCATATCTGGATTCCGAGGGCATGTTGTATAGAAGCATTATCTAAACTTAAAAGGTATGCCCTCTTGTGTAAATAATGCTATATTATATGAAATAAAACCCGGCTACTACAGAGGAGCCTATGAAACCATTTGTGATCATACGATCTCGTTATAAACCATCATAGTAACAATTTTAGTTTATGTTATAAAATAATACTTGAACATAGTTTTTACAGTTTAATGACATTGCATTACAAATTTATAATTTATTACCAAATACCAATACACCTGGCACAACAAATTCAGCAATGTATCAAACATCACACGTATTAAGCAAGTTATTGATATTACAAATAGAATATTGCAAGTAAACAGCTACTATTCTGAACTTATGCAGGCAACATACATGTAAGCATAAGAGCCATTATCGAATGAGACAGGTTATGAATGTTAATTGCTGAAGAAAAACCATAATCATATTGGATTTTTTCATCACAAACAATGTTTCAAACAATAGTAAGTAATCGTAAGTATGACAATATGAGAATTTAAACATACCTGTTATTTGTTTCATATTGTTTTTCGGTTTAAAAAGAAAATTACACATATGACACACACTATATGTGTAAGGATAAATTAAAAAAAGCAAAAAGATACTCACTAGAAATTTAAAAACCACAAAAAGGTACTGGGCAACTTCCGTACCATGCAAATACACCGTAGTGTGTCCTGCTTCATTAATACATCCTTTCATAATTGCATATGTGTTGCCATTGGTTTGATTTGAATGTAAACAGAGAATAGCCATGTCTCTAGCGAGCGTATTGACAATATATGGCTTTGGGACACCACTACGTTCAGTATGTTAACGATCAACCCTGGAAGGCACAGTTATCTCAACTTAGAGGTCTCCAACTTCAGCTGCTTTTGAGTGTGGTGCTGTTGTTGACGATCGCGAACAGCACTGAGTTGCTTTGTCTTCATAGAATGCGGTGTTGAAAGAAGCATCATTCTCACTGTTCTAGTAATGGAGTCATCCTCATCGAGCAGGAAACCATCGTCAAGTGAATTTTTGGATGCTTCATGAAGTATAGGTCGTGATCACTAGTGCTTCTTCTGCCTCCCGTAACTCAGTGGTTTCCTTTGAGGCATCGTCAAACTGAAAATACAAATGAGCAATTTAGATAAACACCATATGTGTTATGTGCTTTTCTTAATTTAGATAAAAAATATAAAGGCCTGTTGTATTCTATTTATTTTCCACGTAAAACTCAACACTTGCTAAAATACACTCCAATTTATCAGTAATTATAACAAACTCATTTCACTGAATGTTCATTAAACAGTCTGTCTAGCTCCAAGCGTCTCCATTATGGCGCATGCGCCAACGCGCTTCCGACAGGTCAGTCACAACTCTCTAGGTAAGTCACAACAGGCCTCATGGAAAGTATCAAGAAGGCATATAAGCAACCATACATGTTAGCACCATACTTTTATAATGTTCATGGGTTAATTATTTTTCGTTATATCAGAGTTTCACACCGAAAGCATCCAGGCTGTTCAATTGACGTGTTACTGCATATTTTAATAATGGCAATTTTTCCATCAAATATAACAGACTACTACAGTTGACGTTCCGAAAATCCAGTTACGGTTACAATAGAGTTTACTTGTGTTACATCAGAGTTGCATTGTAACTTAAAACACTTCCATAATACAGAATTCCTTTTCTTGTAAATACATGAACTACATTTTAATTAATTTATTCATAACTCAAAAAGACATAAACAACAAATCCACCAATTTCACCACACAAAACCTGGTAAACGACCCAATTTTAATTATTCGTCTTAAAGGGGCCTTTTCACAGATTTTGGCATGTTTTGAAGTTTGTCATTACATGCTTTATACTGATAAATGTTAACATTGGATTTTAAAAGCTGCAGTAAAAAATCAAAAATAAAATTAAAAAAAAGCCCGCAGTAGGGCTCGAACCCGTGACCCCCGGAATCCTGGAGTAAACACGCATTAGCTCACTGAGCTATCCTGCCAAGCATACATATGAGGCGTATTTTATACGTTATATAAGAAATCTTCGTTGTTTTACAAATTTAAACGACAACAACAGAACTCTCAAAATTAGTCAATCGTTTCTCGTTGCAACGCGTTATAATTGTTATGTTTTTAAATCGTCAAAAGATGCATATAATGGCTAAATTAGACCATGGTAAATGTTCAGTAATACTGTTTCCTCACAAATATCATAACTAAAACGAAAACTTGCGAGTCTGAAACAACCTTTTTTCAATTTTGTCAATTTACCAAACCGTGAAAAGATCCCTTTAACACCAGGTATTGTGTGGTAGTAAATATTACGGTACCTGATTTAAGACACCTTATAAAATTACGTTCCACACATTTATATTATAATTTGATTAACAAGCACCTGTTTTAAAATAAATTCTTAGAATTAGTATCCATAGATCACCTTATTAAAATAAAACCATAAAAACTTATATTAAGTATTAAATAAGTATTTTATTGAAATAAAATATATATATATTAAATCCTTACTTAATTTATAAAACTGAAGTACTTTTTAATCAAGCAGTTTCTTCAACATACAAACAAGCTTAATTTGATTATCAACAAATCTTTATTATATTTCTTACTTGGTGATTGTTGTTAGAACAATATTAGTACAATAAGCTTAAAATAAACTATTTGAGCATTAAGTTAATGAAGAAATTAATAATGGCTATCAATGTATCATTAAAGTTAATGTTTAAGTTTAAGAAGCAGTCGTCGATCAACACATGACCCCAATTTATATTAAGATTCAGTAATGGACGTTTCCATCCTTCAGTCCGCCTTCCTCTTGCCGTTGAAATGTTATTGTTTAATGGGTTCTAAGTGATTGTAGATGTGTATGAATTTAGATTTTGTTTGCTGAATGTTCCTTTGTTAAAAGCTAGCGTTCCCGTGTGTCGTCACTTTTATACTATCCCGCGCTGCGATACTTGAACCAGTACTCGGGTTGCTAGCCGCTTATCAGAACGCTACCTTTGTAAGACGTAAATGGACGATACTCTTCGTTTCGGAAAATTCCGAAAAGAATCCAGCCCGAAAGTAATTAACCCGTTTTGGATACTCTTAAAGTACTTAAAGCACTCAGGCCCTACTATATGCAGATCCCTTTGTCGACAATAAGAATGTGCAGTGTAATCACAACAGTAAGTTTCAATATTTGAGCAAATGTACAAAAATAACACCTTTGAATATTATATATTTTATATCACAATATAGCCATCAACTAGATGACATAATTGGCAGTTCTGTATGGAAACATACACAGCATTGGTAACTGGTGTCAATTTAACATCTATCTTGGTGTTTTTTATGGATATTTAGGAAAGTTAAGAAAGGAAGAAAGGAGCCTTCTCTGTGTGCAAATTGCCTTCATATAATTTTCATTGCTGAGGTATGTTTAGTTGTAAATTGTTTATGAAATCAATACTAATGAGGCATCTAACCTGTATCATATTATACTTAAAGCACTTTATTGTTATTTACATGCACATGTTGAATTTGAGCTTTAACTCAACTGAACTGTAAGCCATAACCCCTTTCAACTGTCATCGAAATGCTTGAAATCAAGCATTTTCACATTATCTCCCTCCTCGAATTTCAAGCCTGAGCCCATTTCTTTGTAACAAAATTATGTCTTATTTATGTTGTATTTTTTTCAAATATCATGGGATATAATTATTTATCAAATAGAACTTTCAACACAGTTTTTAGTTTTATTGCCATTTTCCTTATTAACGCACTTGCAAAATAGGGCAAAAAAGTCAGTAGTAATGTTATGGAAATTCACAAAACAAATATGGGCAAAATAACAATAAAACCAGCGCTTTAGAAAAACAATTTATGTTGTATTAAAACGTGTATAGTTTGATTGCTTGAAGGAACATCATTATGAAAATGAGGGATACCATAAAACTCAATCAGCACTTTAAAATAATAGTATTTCTGATATAGTCCATTGTACCGGTATATGTTTTCAGTTTATGTCACTACAACAATAAGGAGTTTGATGGAAAACAAAATTTAAACATGCACATACTTAATTGGGTAAATTAAATCTGGTGTAACTTTCTTATGCAAAGTTATATCACTATGAAATGTGCGGCTATAATGAAGTACACTCAGCAATTTATAAACATATCAGTTTGGATTATGATGCTTTTTAGCTTTGGTCACTCAAAATATACAAGGTTTTCGCGGAAAATCAAAATGGCTGAATGCAAATATCTGAACAACTGGATAAATTAAAACTTGCATAATTTTATTATTTAAAGAAATATCACAATGGACATAAAGGCAGCCATTAAACTCAATCCTAACTTAAAAATAAAACCGATTATGATACAGTATTAATAACAAAGTATATGTTTTCCGTTTTAGTCGCTGCAACTATGACGAGTTTGGATCGAAACTTTTTTGGCTTAAAACATGCACCTTCAAATGGGGTGTATACAATCTGGTGTAATTTTCTTTACCAAATGAATATCACTATGAAACTGTGATAATAAATTGAGTACAAAACGCATTATTTAAAATATAAGTTATGATACTTAAAGGAATATCACACTGAACATATGGGAGGCCATTAATTTCCTCAATTTGCAATTTAAAATGCTACCATTCATAATATAATTCATCTTATATGTTTTCAGTGTCAGTCGCTGTAACTATGAAGAGTTTGGAGGGAAACAAACATCCGCTTAAAGAATGCACCACAAAATGGTGCCAATCAAATTATATGTAAAGGGATATCACTATTAAAATATGGAAAAAAAAACATTACAATAACATCATCACTCTACAAAAATTTCAGTTATGATATAATGCAATGCACCCTTTTGTAGTTTATGTCACTTGAAATATGCACGTCTTGATGGAAAATAAAAATGGCTGAAAGCAAGTATGTGACAAATTGGGTAAATTAAAACTTGAAATATTTAATTATTTAAAGGTATATCACAATCAGAATATGGAAAGCCATACAGCTCAGTCTTCACTTGAACATGATAGCACATATAATCCATAGTTTAGATGGAAAATCAAATTGGCTTAGGCATGCATCTGCAAAATGGGGTATATAAACTCTGGTGTAATTATATGATCTAAAAGAATATCACTATGAAAATGTGGGTCGCGATTTAACGGAATCAATACTTTATAAAATGTTAAATTCAAAACTATCCAGATAATACTTGTATTCGTTTTAGTTGTCACAAGTGTACTGACTTTGAAGCAAAATTAGTCGCTTCAGAAAATGAGAGTAAAAATGCAGTAATATTTGTAACGATTCTTACCGTAACCGCCTATGATGGTGCTTGGTTACTGAACTGGCCTGGTGATACAACTACTCAGCAATTGACAAATAATATATATTAAGTCAAATTCAACATGGTACTCGCTCTAAATTCGCTCTAAAGTTTGTTGATTTTACCTGCTTCTGATTCAAAATGGCGATTACTCAATTTTTCTTAAGGTTTCGCGAAATCCCGTGATGCGCGAGATATCGTAAAGTCGGGATATATCGGAAGAAGGAGCTGCCAATCTCTGTTATCTTCGTCTCTTGCAAACGTTAAATGTTTTCATCGTTCTACCCTCTCTTCAAAGTTGTTCAAAGTTGAAGAATCTGATTTGTTTTAGGATGTCAATCTAGCTTCTTAGTTTAATTCTCGAAGATGTAATAGATCCAGGTCATGTTGCTTAGACAACTTGCTTACATAGAAAATTTGATTAAGAATAAGTGTTATAATTGATCAGATCATCTGGAAACATTTGATATAGATTTTACATTCTTATTTAATCGAACATTTAACTTACTGTGCAGTACTTAGACATTTGTCAGCATTGACCAGTTAAGAAACTAATCAACAAAACCACTTGTTTTCTAACCGTTAAAGTTTGACATTAAATAAATTCATGATCGTGTTGATAATCACTGCGTAAATGATTTTTTTTAATGTGAACACATAATAACTTGATAATGCATGTTTTTCGGTAACAAAAATTCACATTTTCGTCACACAATACTGTATTGAATAATTCTCCTGTAATTTTGTTTAATAGAAACATTTATGAGGTGACAAATAGTTATACTAGGACACAGAGTCAATTACTTTGCGACTTAGTATGTTTTTACTATATAATTTAGTTTAAAAGTATACTCAAATAATAACATTGCTCTGTATACGAAAACAAACGTGTTTAAGACGTTAGTGATCAGCGCTACAAGCCATTATGAGTCAAAAATTTCCTTTAGGTCTACGGCCCTCCGGCGGTTTTTGACGTCATGGGGTGATTATAAACTACCAGGTCATCAATAACCTCGGAATAATAGTCCATCGCTGTCTTAAGTACGAGAGTTTACTTAAGAAGATTATATAAGACAAACAAAGACGACGTTTAATTGGCAATTTTAATAGACAGGTATTGTGTTTCGTTCACAGGAATGTTACATGGAGCAGGTGTTGACGGAAACGTTCAATACTGTGTACCGAGGAGGTTGCCAATCAAGAGATGTAAGTACGTTGCTTGAATTCCACCACGCAATTTTGTGCTTGGTTTTTTAATACTTTGCTTAATAAAACATTATTAACAGAAATTAGGTAAAGTTCTGTAAACATTAACATACATTTTTGCAAAATGAACATTTCGATGCTTGGTTAGAATCGATGTTCATGTAGTATCATACATGTGTGAAACTCGTTAATTTTCTCTTCATTTTATCCACAATTTGTATTGTGAAGCCGTGATAAAAATTATTTGGATATAATAAATTAGCAAGGATTTACTCTTGCAAAAATGCGATTTGTATACTTATATTTGTTTAGTTATATATGAGCCGTTCAACGACAAAACCTGCATTGATGACAAAAAAATCAATTTTTCGTGTTTTTTTCAGTTTCATATTGTACGTTCATCCACGAATCCAATGATGAATAAATTACATGTGTACGCCACTATTTAGCGTTGCTATGACAACATTATATACGCATACTATCACGCAACAAAGATGTTTACGTCGCGTCATTTTCAATCGGAATGACATATTCATGACGTTAACAGCATGTAAATAGTTCGCAATATCAAACACTAATTCAAATATTACAATAACTTGTTGGAAAACCCTGCATTAACAGGCGCATGAATTAAAATAACTGTTTAGGTTGATGTTCGAATACATGATGTAATCACATGCAATCAGTCTGTGGGTGTTGGACAGGTAATGTCCTGATAACATGGTCGCACAATTGGTCGGACAGTTCTGTAAAGATATTTCACGCGATTCTCTGATAGCCCTGCCGGTTTAATTAAGCACGGTTCTGCTGAGGGCAGTTTCCTGTGTTTCATGATGAAGAACTCTTCCGCTGGTAGGTCCGTTGCTTTCTTCGCGAAAACCGTGCCGGGCCTCGATGAGTCGAACCTGAAGTACTGGTACTTCCTGTAACACATTAGCCAGAGCAAATCTTTAGACATGTCTTTTAGCTATGCTTTTTCTTAAAAGTATGTGCTTTATTATTAAGTATAATAATTAAATACTAAGTAATTTATAATTACTTACAATTAATTAATAAACATAAACATGCTGAATTTCAAGTGAGTTCTTACGCACTGATAAACACTTTAATATTTTGGTGACTCGCATCATACAAATATGTGTGAGGAACATGTGTGCATTTATAAATATGTGTGTGTATTTTCATACATGTGAAAAATGTGTAGCTTATAAAAAGTTGGACACACTACGTTATCCCGGGTATTGCTTTAAAAGATGTAGACAAGAAAGTTTTCCAGTCACGCCAGCCCCAGGTCGGATATCGGACAGCCTCGTTTGCAGTAGACGACTTGTTGACAATATCCTCTAGCTGCTGAATAATGTCACAGTCCGAGCGTCTGAAGCGCATGTTCAATAAAATAAGTTAAACACAACATGTATAACATGCTTTAAGGACTAACATGTAATGATACCATTTACCGTGTAATTTATTCTGATATCATCAATACTACTACTTATTATCATCTTGTATATTTATGTTGCAAATAAAACTTGTAAAAATAATATGTGTTTTTCTAATAGTAACATATTTAAGTACGTTATTAATATAATAAATTTTAACTTATAACAACGATAAGGTTTATTACCTGTACAGCTTTTAATATGGGCGAACCCACTATCTACCAAACATCGTGAATGACCTGGAACCTGCATCATGTATTCGATTGAAGTGTCAGGCGCCGTGTCAGGACTCGCCATGCGAAGTACCCAAGCAAAAACTGATTTTTGTTTTGACCTGAAAGCAACAACAATAACTTTGATCAAGAGATCAAGATCATATTCATCAGTCATCGTTTACTTAATGGTCATCATCTTCAACATCACTATTATTACCATCATCATCTTTTTTACCACCATCGTTGTCGTCGTCGTCATAACCAGCACACTTCCAGCATCATTCATTTTAAAATCACTGTAATATGTTATGATCATTTATGAATCGCGTTATTATTATCACGATAAATGTAACCAATAAAATATTCCAATATTATCGTTATATTTTGTTTTAAACGGCTTTTGCGCAATATGAAATTATAATGATCACAATTAAAATTTAACTCACCCGAACAATTATCGGCGTGTATTGTGCATGAGAGATCTTCGCATCCATGGATGTTGAGCACGTAGTCTATCATCGAGATGACAGCGTTTTGTTCTTGGGCAATAGTTCCATCTGCACCGATGATCTTATTTTCGTCGATGAGAAAATTTAATTGACGTGATAGTCCATCAATTTTCATTCTAAACATGTGACTTTTCTTAACGATGCGAAATGTAATGGCAACATCTGTAGTGCATGGTGCGGTATACCTACACTTTGCGCGAAATCAAACGTGAAGTTGTTTGATCGTTCAGCTGGACATAGATGTGACGTTTCTTTTGCTTTTTTAATGAGACTGTTGTAATGGTCTATTTCTTTTTGTGTCAAACCAATATGACTATGCATTTCTTCAGTGGAAGCTAGTTTGTTCTCTTCCGATACCGAATCCACATTTGTCTTCGCAGCTGCTCACAGGTCGCGCACACATCGTCTCTAGCGGATGCAACCTTTATATGTGGGATGCAGGCACTCCATATTGACTGAGAGGAGGTTTTTTCGACGAAACGCACGCCAGCCTCTTGACAGATTGCTTTGTAAAGTTTATAAATGTTCATTTTTGTTGTACCGCTGTGTAGGTTTATCGGTGCCGTATCGTCTCTCCCACGCGGAGCTGCAGGTTGTGGAATTCCGAATTCTTCCGCATAGTTGCAGATGAATTGGACCATACGCTCGACATCTGTGAAGACCAGAGCATGTTTTGGTTTCCTTCCTGTATTTCCATGCCGGCGTGGGCCCGGACCTGTCTTTTTCAATGACTGCCTTATTGATTAATGCACAACGTCTTGTGTCAAATAACAATCTGAACGTGTATGCGCATATTTCCTTACCGCGGAATGTGTATTTTCCACGAATTCGCATTCTTGTTTTCCCACGCTTTGTAGAGTCATTTGTGGGACCTTCGGACAAAAAGCCTTTAAGATACAGTTTATACACTTCCCTCGTCATTTCCTGCGTATTAGGGGGGAACGTTCTGATTTGGGAGGCATCAAGTTTCTCGTGGCATTTCTTAGCACACCCACAGCCAGATTCGTGGAAACGCATCACCGTCATCATTTCCATCATCGTCAGTGGAGTCACTGCTTGATTCCACAGGCTGCCCAGAAACGAAGGACCCAATTCGGTTTTCCATGACCGCAACATGCATCTTCTATCTGGTCATCGGATGACAGTTCTTGAGAATGTGCAGGCGTACATAATGGTGTTCTGCCAAAATGCTCAGAAAATATACTTTCGAGCTCCTGAAAACAATTACGACGTATCGATTATATAATGTGCATTAAGCATAAAATTAAAAAAAAATCGTTTTAATTTACATTTCATTTAAACACTTGTTTCATTTAATATTTTGACCTAAAATAATTATCTAAAAAAATAAAAAACAGACTGTTCTTCAGCGTGGTACGATTCTGGCTTACCAACTGAGCTGTTAATACTGATGTTTAAAGCGCATCGCACAATAACATAACGAAATGAAGTAGAATCATTTTACTACAAATAACATATTTCAAACATATGTCGTTCATTTAAAAAAAAATGTAATTAATGATAAATTTTGAAGAAAACATTTTATACCGCAAACATATCAAAAGGACATTTCAATATACAACAGTCAACTTTGAAATTGTTTCAAGCAGTTCAACGTGAGACGAAGATTAGTATGCTTCTTTCAATATAAATAAGTTTAAACTTTAATAACAGTTAAATTGTGGTTAAATTATTGCATATTAAACATGTCAATGATTTTTAATTATTTGTGAGACCGTGTTTTGTAAAGAATTCATCACATAAATCGCGATCGGATTTAAACCCATGTTTTGCATACAAATGGGCGCCATTGTTATTATCGTAACTTTGTCACACCAAATTTTGCATCAATATCGGTATTTATACAAATAGATCTATACAAAATAAAATTATAAAATAAGTTAATACATTTACCTCTATCTCCAACTCCATGTATATCCAACAGAACAGAAATAACACTAAAAACCAATCCGTAAATCACAAATAATTTAAGCTCCGCGTAAATGCACTGTGTAAACTCGCATGTGACGACGTCATAATAAGTGGGATTTTCCCAACGTCCTAACTGATGTCACTAATGCAGGTTTTGTCGTGGAACGGCTAATATATATATATATATATATATATATATATATATATATATATATATATATATATATATATATATATATATATATATATATATATTTATACATGCATAATATGAATGAAAATACATACATATTTTTAAGAACAATTAACAAGCAAACAAGTTTGTTAGACACGGCTAATTTCAATATAAATGCTTATAAACTTGAAATATGCATACTTAACTAAATGTAATACATGTTGTAGATGCTTGATTTTCTAATGATCAGTCAAACAAAGTAAAATTGTTGTGTTATATTATTTTCTGTTGTGGTACTTAAAGCGCTGCAAAGGGGGTACACCTGTTGCAATCGGAAAGCGGGAGGAGCTCATCGGTTGCTCACAGTAAGCCCTCTTCCACCCACTTGATCCCAAAAAGCTGTAATTGTCTTCTCAATACACCTTCAATAAATCCGCACTTCTTACGTGACAGTAACATTTCTTATTATGTATCTGTTATTACTTAAAACCACACACCTTAATATTAAATACATGTTAATCTATACATATAGATGCAATTTGATAGTGTGCGAAATTGTCATTAAATCCATAGCCTAGTAAGCAAGTTTTTTTTTCAATTTTAAAACCGAAAGTAGGATTTCTAAACGTATAGTTCATTTCGACAAACGCGATTATTGTTAAGTTTTAAAGCGCAAACAACCACGGATTTCTACTTTTTAACCACCAGATATATTCTAATTGATATAGATTAAATTAAATATGTAGCCGCGTTAGCAAGTAATTTATTATTTTTCAAACGGTACCGCTTTTAAAACCGAAAGTAGGATTTCTAGTCGTATACGTCCATTTCGACAAACGCGACTATTTTTAAGTTTTAAAGCGCAAAAAGACGAATTTCTACCTGGTAACCACCAGATATATTCTTATTTGCATAGATAAAATACGTTTCTCAAATATGCTTGCCATGTATTTAATTCCAAGGTGTGTGGCTTTAATGTTTTTTGTAAATAATGTAAGTCCTGGATATAAAATTATAATGGATCAACATTTTAATTGAAAATACATTAATAAGAAGCATCTATACAAGAGCAAGAATAAAATATATATAAAGTAAATACCACCGAACCTTTTGATAAATAAGTATTTGTTTATAGTTTCTTAGAACTTGTATCATATATGTCACGTCGTTGCTCGGTGGAAGGTTAACACATACATCACATCGAGAACCAATGCTATCAAATAAAAATCTGTTACATGTTCATCCATTTTATAATACGAGTCCTTTCAAGTTCCCAGAAGTTATACAAGGTTACAGGTCATGTCTTAACATCTATTTCAAACTTATACCACACATACACTTCCTTCGATCGGATATGTTTTAACGTATACCAAGCGTTTGAAACCAGCTATATTTCGCTGCTGCCGAAAATATATTCGAACCGGCAACGCATCGTTTCACATTTTTATATTTAAAAAAATCAAGTAAAACTATAAATGCAAATTTGTGTTGATAACGTTTAAATATTAATCACCGGATTATATATGTATTTATATTTGTAAATATATTTATACATACACAAAGCATGTGTTTGTTAAGTTTTTTCATTATGCTCCTGATATAAAATGTCAACTTCAACCTTAATTGGTATTAAGATAAATTATGCCTTTGACCGTGTGCGTCTGAAATTACTTCCATAATTTATAATCCAATTGTATATCCTACATAACAAATTATTTTTAAGTTGTATTTCAAAATTATTTCTTGTTAAATTTGTTTTTAAAAATCAGTTTTCTTTATAGCAATAGCCAACATTTAAATGCTAGATGTTGTTTGGTACCATAGATTAAACGACATACAAAATGCTCGTTTTAATTTTTTGTCTGACAATATATTCCATGTGAATTTCTCGCGATTATATCCGAACATTACCAGGCGAACGTGGATTGGCTTAAGGCAGCGTCGGAAGCACGATATAGTCTCATGAGCTTCCCGAAGCCTATCTCGCGTTCACTCGTAAATGTTTGGATATCGTAATATTTTACGAAATATTCTTTGACTTTCAGTGTTCATGGGACTTTAATATTGGTATAAACACCACATTTTTTCCCATGTTATCAGATGCTGTTCTTACGCCGACGACTGTAACAAACGTTTATGTGGAATAAGACCGGGTAATTACTTTCATGTATACATATATATAATACAGTGAAATCATTGATTTTCGCCAGCAAGAATTTATAAAAATGACGTTTTCGTCAGCACTTAAATTCGCCAACCTTACTTTGAAAAATGCTTCAGTCAATATCCGATTTGTTTGTCCGAAATATATCGCGGTTGCGAAAAATCGTAGTGTTGAAGAAGGAGGACACTTTAGAGTCACTTGCAGGAAGTGGGGCCTGTTTGTCACATGTCAATATACCAGTCTTTTGTTATCAGGTGATCAGGAATTTGCCCCTATTAGTGTATCATTATTATGATTACCGGATTTGAAACAGTGAAGCCAGTTGCCAATTGGTCCTATTCATTTATCATCATGGCCAAACTAATAACAATCTTACATTTATCGGCGCAAATTAGAGAAGGTTCGAAGATTATTGGTTAAAATTAGTGTAAGCAAACTGTTTGGTCAGTTTTCAATAAAGTTTCAAGAGTTTTGCATCGTAAATATTTGATCACTTCAGGTACAATAATTTTCGGAAGTGTAAAATTAACAGTGCATTATGGGACAGCGGTTTCATATGGCAAAGTTCAGATTTAATTGTAACAACCAATGGAAGAGTGAGTTTAAATTAGATTAAATGCAATAGGATACAAAGCAATGTTTTATTGCGTCATACTCAGTCATACGAAACACGTGCTTTCCGGGGAATTCCTGGAAATCGCGCAAAAATAAAAGTGAATTTTGGAAAACAATTTCCCTACGTTTGGATGCAACTAATCGTCATGATTGCTAATTTCTCTTTAACTGTTACGTTTTGAATTGCTAAAAGTAACACTTATTTGAAACATGTATCGTAAAACTTGTAAAAGATGTCAATGATTAAAAAGATCGGTAGCCCAAAAAACGAAGCTATTTTTACGCCTGTATTGTAGTTAAACGCAAACAACCAAACACAAATCAAAATGTTCTGTATTTATTCATAATCAATGCGGAGAATGTATACGGAAGTATAAACATCCTCATCTTTTAATTGTGTTTATTGTCTTTGATCCGGATATAATCCGGTGCGTGGAGGCTGTATAATCTTCTGCAACAGCACTGACAAACACAATACACACAATGGCTAATAAAGTTGTTAACAATTAGCATTTATCATTACAATTCCACCTAAACGAAGTCAACGCAGTCGATACAGCTGTACTGTTTTCGCGTTTAAGAGCAATGTCACGTGTCAGTTAAGTACACTGTGTAATACACCCTTTAGTGTCAAACCCGGATTAATCTTGATTACGTAACAGACGGAGTATGTATGCTTGGATTACGTTGGATTTTAGTGCCTCATGCCTTTGGTAATTCAGTCTTAATTTGTTGAAATATGGGGCATTATTGTCAACTGACGAAATATACGAAAATTAATGCCTGACGATATATAATGGTTTCACAGTAATTAAATTTGTACCTTTTTAAGTTGCTAACACATGTTTCTCATACATGTATAGAATACTTGATTTAGATGTCCAGCATTTTGAGATTTACTCACTTGTGTGAATTATCTGCGTTGCATTATTTATCATATAATATCACCAGTAAGGATAATTCTATAATAAAGTATAAATTACACATATTTTGCATAGTATTTATCTCATTTCTATACTTGAAACATTTCAGAGAATTTTAACAAATATGCAGAAAGACAATAACTAGGGATTTCAGTTTTTCCACACCTTAACATTTCAGTTCACCATTACAAATGTCATGCTCGCCTAAACATTTCAGTTCACCAATACAAATGTCATGCTCGGAGTCATTTGTCTCCTGCTTTTAAGTATCTTTATTAATCCCTAAACACCTTGCTCCTATCCCTGCGGAAGTAACCAAGGTGCGTTCAAATATGAATGTATATACGCACATTACAATTTATCATTGGTAAATTTCAAAAATATGTTTAATGAGTACCATTACAGTATTAACCCTTAACAAATATGTAACAATTCTTACTTCTGATCAACCGGTTAAAGGAATTTCATATTTTATTGATATGCTACGATATATTCTTATATGATGACACCATAATAATGGATAACCGACGTATTTGCGCTGGACATGTGAAACGTGTTGCCTTCAAGCTTTTTCTGAAATAAAAAGAAGTCACAGGAGTCAGGTTTAGCTTTATTGAGAGTTATAGGAAGCACTCCTACCTTTTTATTCATTAACAAAAACTAACCTAAAAAAATACGCTTCTTGTGCGATGATGCATTGGCATGCATAAATATGACATTGACATACATGCACCGTGTCCTATTTTTGGCAATTTGTCTTGAGGTTTTGAAAAACGTTAGTCTTGCAAAGCTTTGTATTTATGAATTTTCCTTGAGGTCTAGCAAACTGAAAAACGAAAACATTGATATGTAAAAAATATTGCATAATTACATTATTTACTCTTACGGACCGTTGCCTTTTGCCTTACCTCCGTGTCAATTTCAAATTTAACCAATATTACGTCACCAATTTCGTTTGTTTTTAAACTAGTTCATAGTTTTTATGTTTTTTACAAGGTTTTTGCGCACCTGTGGCTATTTCCGCTAATCTTTCAATATATTGACAACCCATCAAGCAAGGATCTTTAGCATATTCAAAATAATTTTAAAAAATGTTGGAAATACTCCTTATAAGATGTGAAGCATACTTACTATTTGCCTGACAGTGTATTTTGCAGACGACGCGCATACTTCTTTGCATAAAACACGCATACTTCTTTCATAAAACACGCATAATTCTTTGCATAAAACACGCATATGTCTTTGCATAAACACGCATAATTCTTTGCATAAAACACGCATAAGTCTTTCACTCCACCTAACTTCTGTACAGACGTTCCTGTTTTGTCGAAGCCATATATATTTTACCTTCTATTAAAACCAGCTCGCAAGTATATTCAGAATACAGCGAATAAATTTCGAAAAATACATTTTATTATGTGCATTAACTAAACACATTTCACCAAAAACGTCTTTAAACTCTATGCAACGAATACAACTCCTCATATGGGGCAGTAATGCCGCGGCGTATTGTGACTCCCTACCAACAATAAAATGATCCCGGAAAAGCACGAGTTTAGAAAAAAAACCAGTCATCACCCCGGTACAAACAACGCTGGTCCATTATATCAACCAATGATAGCTTCCTTTAAATAAAAACAGTTGATAAGGTGTGTGAATTTGAAAGGATTATAAATGGGTCATGTTTTTTGTAACAGCAGATTAGTGGGTTTTTCCAAAAAGTTGCTTTTTCCGGGATACATATATTGTATAATTGTTTATAATAACACTTACAATGCTTAGCTTTTCATAAATGCATGCCAAGTGAGCGGATTTTAACGGGAAAAGATACAGTATAAAACTTACATCTAAATATACCCACGACTGTCGGTTCCTCGTGATTATCGTTATGCCGTCTGACAAAACGTCCACGTCAATTCATACTTGAACGCTTCTCGTAATACCAAGTTTCATTCCTCGAAAACCAAAAAGTATCATGGTCCATATGATTAACCATAACAATTATATGACGAAAAACAAATAATAAAAGTATTTTGATTACAAGTCACAGCTGAATAATTTTTGTTCAAATGTACATATATACTGTTTTCTCCGCAGGTACCATATGCTGATTTGTAAAGGATGTTCATTATGTATGTAAATTATTTACACGTGCTTTTAGAAAATACGACCACAGGTCAATGCTACTTCTGCGACTTATCCAAATCCGTCCAGGCATCAGTCACCGACCCCAGGGACTGTATCACTCTTACTACGTGTGACACCGACCAGGTAACTTTTTATGTATGTAACCCCTTTTTGAGTTTTCAGCACAACTGCTTAACAGCATAAGAAACCTGGATGGAGGTATACGATAGAAAATTAGAATTGTCCTAAATTGTCTAAATAAAAGGATAAAACTCACATCTTTTTAAATCAAACATATGTGAACCGGACACCAATGCTTTAGAGAAAATATCTAACCGTTACACATTTAGTAATGTTACATTATAAAAGAGCGACGCATTCAGCCAAGCCTCGTTTATCATTTTTATCATTTTACATAATACAATACATTAAATACTGTATTTCTCCATTGTTATGTTCAAACTTCCAAACATGTTAGAAACGTTTGCATTAATTTTTTGCTTGAACATGACTATGGTGTTCCTGCATATTCGTATATCAGAGATTTCAAAAAGTTATGTTTTGTTATGTGTAACTCTGTGTGACGGACCCTATAATTACTATAGAATGCGTGTTTGTATTGTCAGGTTTGCTCTGTCCACAATGAGTTCCATCCAGGATCGGCTACGACGTTCAGATACGGGTGTCAGAACAAATACGTGAGTCGTGATACAGTTAATGGTCATGCATGCAAATAGCGCAATCGCATCTGAGAATGTAATGCTATAAGAATAACATAAACGAGCCGTGCCAAATCAATCACACAAGCCGCTGAAACTGTTTCTTTTACCTAACTTTGTCATTATACATGTTTGTCCAGTTTAATGAATGCATAATAGAGGAAAATTCGTATACAATGAAAATCGCGTTTGCTGATATACACAAATTGAATAAATTAAACGCTTTATACGTAAAGTATAATTCGTTCAAAAAGAAGAGGAGCAGTGGCGTTATTATGAGATCGTTGTTATCTGATTCAGAAAATTCCATGAAAGAGCGTTTATACTAAACTTTACTTTTTAATAAAGTTATGCTGACATTGGGTTTAATCAAGCTATTTATTTTCATCCAAAGTAATATTCGTTCTATAACAAATACTATTGTAGCCATAGACCAAGTACTAGAAAAGACACATGTATTAACGCACAAATTTACATATGAGCCTCGCCCAATGAAAAGTGGTTTAGAACATGTGAGTAAAATGTCGTCCCAGATAAGCCTGTTCAGTCCACACAGGCTAATCAGGGACGACACTTTCCGCCTAAATCGGATTTGTTTTATAAGAAGAGACATTCTGTAAACGAAAATTATCATAAAAGCGGAAAGTGTCGTTCTTAATTAACTTGTTCGGACTGCAGGTGCTAATCTGGGACGCCACTTTACGCAAATGCATTAAACCCCCTTTTCTTAGAGAGAGGCTAATATCAACTAGGTAAAAGTCCAGACACCACAGTCGGACACAACTCCTTTTGCCACACAAAAAGTGTAAGACATCGACAAAAAAAACATGTATCTCAAACAGAACACAAAAACGCAATACAATCGGCGCACCGACGTTTAACTGATAATAAGGAATCATTATCAAAGCTTCAAGATTATTTCAAACTCTGTTTCAGATATGTAGAGTATTAATGAGGAATGTGTTCGAATTTATGCTTCGTTGTGCGGGTATTTCCTCAGCAGAGTGCCAACATGACAGCGTACTCTGCGATGTCTGCTGCGGAGACGGAGCCTGTAACTATGACGATTGCAGGATCCTCAAGGGTATGGTACATGAATTCAATAAGTCTCGTTCTGGTAAAACTAGGGTTTAATGCATGTGCGTAATGTTACGTCCTAGATTAACCTGTGAACTTATCGTATATAATTATGAGGGTCGCGTGTGGTATTGTATATATGGCGCATGTCAGAATATATAGGGTAGTCTTGAAGACTCAGCGATGGCCAGTAAATAAACTCTGGCATACACACAGTATATCTGGCGCAGGTCAGCACATAAGATAGTCGAGAAGACTCAGGCGATGACCTGTAAATAAACTCTGGCATACACACAGTATATACGGCGCCGGTCAGCACGTAAGCTAGTCGAGAGGACTCAGCAATGACCTGTACATTAACTCGGACATACACACAGTATATATGGCGCAGGTCAGCACAAAAGATAGTCGTGACGACTGAGCGATGACCTGTAAATAAACTCTGACATACACACAGTATATATGGCGTAGGTCAGCACATACGAAAGTCGAGAAATCTCAGCGATGACCTGTAACTATACTCTAAAATACACATAGTATATATGCCGCAGGTCAGCACATAAGGTAGTCTAGACGACTCAGCGATGACCTGTTAATAAACTCTGACATACACACAGTATAATATGGCGCTGGTCAGCACATACGGTAGTCGAGAAGACTCAGCGATGACCTGTAAATAAACACTGACATACACACCGTATATAAGCGGCAGGTCAGCACATAATGTAGTCGTGAAGACTCAGCGATGACCTTTAAATAAACTCTGAAATACACACAGTATATATGCCGCAGGTCAGCACATAAGGTAGTCGAGACGACTCAGCGATGACCTGTAAATAAACTCTGACATACACACAGTATAATATGGCGCTGGACATCACATACGGTAGTCGAGAAGACTCAGCGATGACCTGTAAATAAACTCTGACATACACACAGTATATAAGCGGCAGGTCAGCACATAAGGTAGTCGTGCAGACTCAGCGATGACCTGTAAATAACCTCGGACATACACACAGTATATATGACGTAGGTCATCACATACGGTAGTCGAGAAGACTCAGCAATGACCTGTAAATAAACTCTGAAATACACACATTATAATATGGCGCAGGTCAGCACAAACGTTAGTCGAGAAGACTCAGTGATGACCTGAAAATAAACTCTGACAATCACACAGTATATATGCCGCAGGTCAGCACATAAGGTTTACGCGAAGACTCAGCGATGACCTGTAAATAAACTATGACATGCACACAGTATATATGGCGCAGGTTTGCACATAAGGTAGTAGTGAAGACTCAGCGATGACCTGTAAATAAACTCTGACATACGCACAGTATATATGGCGCAGGTCAGCACATAAGGCAGTCGAGAAGACTCAGCGATGACCTGTAAATACACTCTGCCATACACACAGTATATATGGCGCAGGTTAGCACATCGGGTAATCGAGAATACTCTGCGATGACCTGTAAATAAACTCTGACATACACACAGTATATATGCCGCAGGGCAGCACATGATGTTGTCGAGAAGACTCAGCGATGACCTGTAAATAAACTCTGACATACACACAGTATATATGGCGCACGTCAGCACATAAGGTAGTCGTGAACACTCAGCAATGACCTGTAAATAAACTCTGGCATACACATAGTATATATGGCGCAGGTCAGCACATAAGGTAGTCGTGAACACTCAGCGATGACCTTTAAATAAACTCTGGCATACACGCATTATATATGGTGTCAGGCTGCAAATATATTCAATTCCTTGTTGGCGATGTTACTTTGGTATTTGCTAAGAGCCGCGGACATTATTGATTTGCGAGTCTTTGTTCGTCTTTGCAAAACGTACAATTACACTCAGATTTAACACTATAAAATGTTTTTTACCATAAACAAAAACATCCATAACCAAAATGCATTTATATCCCGTATAGTGTTTTCCGATAGTCGACAGTACACAGGTTTATCAGGGACGACATTTGCCGCATTAACTTGATGTTGCTAAGTAAATACTTTCTTAAAACGAAACATATCATAGAAGCGGAAAGTGTCGTCCCTAGTCTAGTTGACACTTTACGCACATGCACTTAACCCCGTTTTTCGAAAAGTGTCTCAAATTAATGCTATATTACCTATTAAATAGTAATTGATATGCATTTTTTTCGTGTGAGCTTGTCCAAAAAAATGCGTGAGTTGGATATTGTGTGGAGAGTATATCTCTGAGCGATGTAAAAGTTATTGTTCACACAGTTGCGTAATGTTGTTTTATGTCTACTCATCAAACTATAATATATATAACACACCAAAGTAATAGAAATACAATCAAGAAAAAAGTTTAATACAAGTAAAACAATGTCTGTACTGGTATTCGGACCCGGCATTATTAAAAGCAAAATTTCAAAATTACTCGTGATCCTTAAGAACATAAAAGGGTGTTTTTAAAACAAGTTTAGTGATGCACGTTTTATCTATACCATTTATTATTTAACAATTTTGATTGATGATTGTGTATAAACGATTCGGTATGTTTGTCATATTGAATGCATAACATTCGACTTAACGCGATGTCTACACTTTTCAGGGCGCCTATTCCAACTGTGGACTGCAGGCAAGTTAAACAATGATACCCTTCAAGTCATTCCATAGGCACTGGGAGTGTACCCGTCAGATACAGTTGTGTTAATTGTGTATTTTGACCGTAAATAAAACTGTATAATGTTGTGTGTGTGTGCTAATCTATAAGGAAATTGCAACTAGGTAAATAATTTGTTTTATTCCATCCTTAGGCCCGCAATAATGAAAAAGTGCCCGAACGATAACGTTGTCATTTTGTGTATAATCATTACGTTGTGCAATATTTACAGTAAGCGTTGCTTTTCTGCAACTTTCTGATGTTCACTTTCGTTATGAAGTATGAAATATGTGGAAATGATTGAATGTATAGAATGCCAGGTAAGTGTAGAAAACAAATAAGTTTATTTAGCTTGAAATGAACCCTCGGCTAAATTACCCTTTTTGTATTCGACAATAACCTCGTATTCTCCAAGTGTGACATTTTTTAAACAAGATTCATTGATTTAAATAATAACATCATACGTCTACAAAGAATTCGGGTTAAAGTTCAATTTCTGCTGAAAAATGATTGAACATTTTTAAAATGTTACTTGTAAGCGATCGTTGCCCCTACAGAATAATTACGTGGTCGTTTTAAATATTCATAATTCATAACTGATGCCATATTACTAGTTTATCATACCACCGCATTGATATCTGCCTGATATAGCGTTGCATTATATGTTTTTTATATCATGGTCAACAGGAAGTTCCTATATCAGTCATGTGTGAAGGATGGTCATACTACTCGGAATCAACTATAAAGTACTAATTTTTATTAAAATCGAATAAGACTCAACATAACAAAAAATTTGGTAACAAGATGTAATATGTTTAAGCACAAAATGCAACACAAACCGCGAAAAAAAAACATTTTTAACAAATATTAAGCGTGCTCATGACGTCATTATTAACACGTCAAACGACAAAAGTCATATTCTTTCCCGCTAAAACTGCAGCTTTTAAGCGATTTTTCATTATTTCCATAAAATTCGGGACGAACAGGTATGATTAACAGACAAACAGGTTACTGCCTGATCTTTTTGTAATATATGAGGCTCGGCACGAATAAACTAACGGCTCGGCAAGCCTCGCCGTTATATTATTCTAAGCCGTACCAGATATATTACAAAAAGATCAGGCAGTTACGTGTTATTCTGTCTTTATCATACCGCCACGTTGATATCTATCTGATGCAACGTTGCATGATATATTGTTTAGTATACCTCACTTTCATTCACAATGCTAAACTCCCATAGGCCATCGTGACATAGAAATACTGTCAGACCAAGCGGGAAAAAAATAACTGTCCAAAAAAAATTGTTGCCCGCTCAAAAATACTGTCGCCCGCTACCTTAGCAACCACGTGCGGAATGGTAAACATTTTGATATTTGATTACCATGTATTGTTATACATTGATGATCAAAGTGTTTTATATCAAATCTTATATCTTATAATTGCTTGCTGTTTAGCCTCTGTAATTCAAAGCTGGTTCAGTGGCTTCGGCGTAGTGGATATGGAATGCAAGATCATCACAGGTATGACTATTCATAAATAAATGTATATATATCATTTAATAGATAAGGGGCATTGAGACGTGGAATCGAGTCCGTGTTTTAGGAATAACACGCTTTAACCGAACCTTTCACACTAAGATCTTTTATTACTAGGCACACGTTCATTTTTTAATAAACGTACCAGGCTCAGATGGGGCGATAAATACAAATTGTCGCGGTAGAAGTATCGATACGAGTTCGCGTCATCAACTAAAATAAAAATAAATGTTTTAACTGATTCACCGTTAAAAGCAAACGGAAGTTATATACCTATTAGATTAGATCAATTACAGTATGCACGTAGTGACCGTATTGACCACGCTCAAAAAGTCACGAGAGTTGAATGAGTGAAAATCTCCACACTGACCCTACGCATGTCAATAGATGTTTTCTTTTCTTTTCATAATATTTCCATTTTTAACCCAGAGTCACAACGAAATTTGAATTTGTATGCTTACACACTGGCCAGATACACTATTTACGATATCAAGTGAAAGGTCAAAACAATTGTTTGTTTTTTCAAAGAATTTTTTCAATAATTGTTACACGATTAACCCACAATCCAGATTTTTCTGATGTCGATGCCTGATTTATAAATCTTATTTAAAATGATATACGTATAACAACTTCTTACCTGTTCAGATTGACAATTCAAAACATATCTTGAACTCTTGAACATTATTTATACGGACCAGTTGGTCTGTAAAAAAATCAAAATATTTCAGCATGTATCTTTTATAATTATTACTGTTTTACAAATACATACTTTTTCCCACCCTTTAAACTTTTAAAAGATGACACACCTGCTTTGTCCTCTGACGAAATAAATGTCTACCAATTGGGCAAAACATCTCTCAGGCTAGTGATTTAAATATATGACAGTAAAGACTGCCTGTGAAAAACGGTATATTTTAGATGATCAAATATCCTCCATGTTACAATATGATCAGGCTCCGGTCGTTGTCGGTTCAGGTGCTACATGTACTTCCATTGAAAGTACCCCGGGTACTCTGAAGACAAGTATCGTTAAAGAACCTCTTCTCGAACCTCACCTCTTTTCTAACCCTTCATTAGTTTACAATTTATGCGCGCACGTGCAGTACATCACGTTTTTTTAGCATTAGTAATTTGTTTACGTCGACTCGCGCGTAGCTGCAAATCGACAAAAATGCGTCAAAAACAGGTAGAATTAGTTGATTAATCATAAAACACGTAAAAATCATTGTATTTCTTACTGCTTTTCACATATGTTAGGATTTTCCTTAACAAAAAACTTTAAAAACATGGTCTAATTTTTGTTCTCAACTTTGCTTGACAATTTACACATGTTAGCTGCTGCAGTAAGTCACGTGACCATGGTCAAATATCTGACTAATTTATTTTTAAAGTTGTACACTGAATGGTTTGAAAGCAGGTACTGATTATTTGGGGGGTATTGATAGTTATACTTGATATGAATGTGTTGGAAACTTGCAAACATCTGATATCAAAAGAGGATTTACATAGCAATTACAGTTGCCAGCCATGAAGAAACAAGTTATTTATCAAATACAGTACTTGCAAATATGTTTCACTATTTTCAAAATTATATTTGAGTATAATTGACGTGTCAAAAATTAAGAGGTTCAAAAGATGGTTCTTCCATAATATACTTCAATTTACCCGGCTTAGGAAAATATAGGAAAAGGCAACTTGCCATACTCGGGGGGTACTTTTTAGGATATTTTCCATACGCCGGGTACTTTGAAGTATACTTAAGAGTACTCAGGATACAAAAATGTTGTACCTGAGCCGACAATTACCAAATGAGCATTATTTGTTACTGTACTTTCTCAACACTCCAGTTTCAGATGAGCATTAATGAAATTACAATAATGAGTTCAAACATTACCACCACCTGTGATTGTAGCGAACAGTCAACCTTTGACATGCATTTATAGTCATCTGATCTACATGTTACAGGAAATTCCACACTTCAATTATTTAATTATGTTGTACATGTACTGATAGGTTTGATACTAGCAAATGGATATTTTCAATCAGAACTGTTCGCAGACTGAGATAAAAAAAACTATATCGTTTTTCTTATAAGATTCCTGTTACTATATTGGTTGTTCAGTATTTTTATATTTCTATTGTGGAAGTCAAACAAAATTGAGATAATTAAGAAAATAAAAACATTATAATTATTTCTGGGATATTAACAGAGAAAAACAAATCATGTTATCTTGTACGATTTTAATAACAGTATTACACACCTGTGTTTAGGATATACCGTTCAATAAGGGTGACAACAATACTTGAAAATAATGAAAAATGAAGGTAAGCTGTAATGTATTGCAGATTCACTGATACCGGTATGTGTTATGTAAAAAGGATCCAGTGAACAATTATCTTAAGGAATTTTTTTAATATACCACAGATAAAATATATTTAAGGTTAATAGTCTTACAAATGCTAATTTGCCTTTAACATGCCCTTTTTTCAAGATAAAATACTTTCCTTGCCAGAGGAAAGAGGTTTGAGTTCAAATCCCAGCAGGACTTCAGAGGAGATGCATTTGGGACAAATGCTTGTATTTGCTTTTATTGTATTTGCTTTACTTTATCCGTATAACCAACATGCACATGTATTGAAAATAATCTTTGTTTTGACATCAATGAAAAGACATCAGCCTTATGAATGGACATCATTTTAATTCGTTTAAGTAACTTAAACTATCATGCAAAATTCAAATGCAAAAGAATAACATTTATGGTTTCAATATACTCAATACAGAACAAACACAGCATAATGCAAAAAAAGGAGAGAACAAAAAAAAACTCAATAATTACATGTTTTAAATAATTTCACAATTTATAACAATTTAAATAACTTAATTATAACTTATTATAGTAATGTACATGTATTTAATACATCTTAGTAATAAAAACTTGACAAATGTAATACTTTGACTCAAACAACCATTAAACCATTGATGACATTGCCGAAAATCACTTTTTATCCATGACCCCATTTGTGAATATAAGGTTTGAAATTGTGGGTAAATAATAAGATTTGTACATGTGTGCACATAAACCGCCTAAAAAGAGGCATAACAATTATGGGTTTACAACTGACTTCTGGATATATTCGCATTGAATTTGAACTCATGTAGTATGTTGCTTGGAACTGGATTCCAATGTTGTTGAAAAGCCATTTATATTTTATGTCCTGGGTTTTGTAAAAGCAGGTCAGTGAAGGAATGCAATTACTTCACTTTTTCTGTAGAATGTTTCTTCATTATCACTTATCCCCGTTTTAGCTCATCAATTTGTGAAAATAAAAGAGCTATTGTCATCACTTGAGCGTCGGCCTCCGGTTAAGTTTCGTGTTTAAGTCCAGTTTTCTCATAAAGTATCAAAGCTTTTGCATCCAAACATGACACGCTTACTAACTATCATGAGGGGACTTTGCAGGCAAATTTATGTAACCCTGACTGGCATTTTGACAGAATATTGACCCCTTTTAAACTTAGAAAATTGAACATTTGGGTAAAGTTTGTGTTTAGGTCCACTTTATTCCTAAAGATTTAAAGCTTTTGCTTTCATACTTGCAACTATTACCAACTATCATAAAGGGACTGTATAAGACAAATTCTTTTTTTTGACTTAGTAACTTAGAATATTTTGTTAAATTTTGTGTTAAGATCCACTCTACTTCTGCAATATCACGCCTATTGCTATCACACTGTAAATACTTTCTTATTATCATAAGTGTACTGTACCTGGCAAGTTGAATGTGACCTCGACCTTTGAATGACATTGACTCTCAAGATCAAATTATTAAATTTTGCTAAAATCGCCATAACTTTTTTATTTTTGATCAGATGTGATTCATACTTTGACTAAACAAAACTTACCTGATACCACAATGGACCCCTCACAAACCATCACAGGCCCCACCTCAAAATCCCCCCCCCCCCCCCCAAAAAAAAATGTTATTGTAACATGGTTAAAAAACAATATTTAATTTTAGTATTTAATTTTTGAAAGACTGTCCAACCATTCCCCCAAACAATCCCCCAACCAAAAGTTTTGTTTTTCATTTTTGAAAGATAATTCAATTAGTGACCACATCCCCACACTATATACCCCTCTTCGCCCTACCCCCCCCCCTTTTGATTGAAGTATTTAGACAGGTCCATTCACCTTTTAAAAGATAAATAGATGAGCAGTCTGCACCCGCTAGACGGTGCTCTTGTTCACATTTTAACTCTTCAACATTGTACAAGGGGTACTGAATTTCTTATATCTGATTCTGACACTTTTTTAATGTTTATGTTATTGGTGAACTAATTCCTTTCTATTTATGGGGAACTGGTTTTTTTTCCATAAATATCTATGCAGTGTATTTCCTGAAAATAGACATTAGTTCATATTTATTCAAATTTTATGCTATACATTAATGATATTGACATTATGTGTTTAATTTTTAACAAAACTATAATACCAACCCTTGTCATTAGAGTTGTTAAATGACAAACTGTGACAGTATATCGCTTTACTATTGCCTCGATCATTTTGAAACAAGGCCATACAATATTATTCTATGTTAATAGTCTACGGTGTGCCCAAACTTTTAAAACAAGCGGAAAATTATTATTTTAAGTGTAAGAAAAATAACGACAGTGACCCATATGACGACAATAATAAAAAAAAGATATACCGGTATTCATGTTTGGTGTACAGGTGTTATCCAGGTCACCTCCTTTGGAACAACTAATTAACACCTTCGGCCAAATGTGGCTGACTGATTGAATCAACCAGTGATAGAAGTATGTACTTAAATAGCTCGAAGAGACTGCCAAACAAGTATTTTGTTTCGATTAAGATATAAGCAGTTCCATCGTTGAGAATGGTGGTTTTTTTATCTGATTATCAATAACTGCATAGAATGAACATGTGAATTTGCTGTTTTGTCCCTTATACTACCTTTTTTATACTGTATCTATTGCCCTTTTAAGATTTACTTTCAAATATATACCCAGTAATTGAAAATCTTAATTTAAATATTATGTGACACAACAATTTGTTAACATCAAACAACTATATCCATTTTATAATAATGACTTAAGACTGATATAAGATATTATGGTATGAGATGGTTTTCTTTAATGCAGTGAATGTAATGTAACCTTTCTGCAAGAGATTGTTTAGTAGACTGTAACCTCTATGATGAAAGCTTGCAATGATCATGACATGATTGAGATGGTTTCATAAAAATAGTACGTTCTGAGTCCAACACAGAGGTAAATGTAATGTAACCGTCGTGCAAGAGATTGCGAAAATTGTAGTATTTGCTGATCACACACTCGGTTAATTTTTTCGGTGCTGGCGTCTGCTGGTGTTGGGCGACCGTTGAAAAAGACATCGACGCCAAACAACAACATTTGTAAGTACTTCAGCAACAACAATGCGGCGCAGTTCGATGTACGAAAAAAAAGTGTTGTTCAATTATTGGAATCGTTTTGAGTAATGTTACTAAAAACCACGAATCCTAAAAAAACATGACGGCGAAAGTGACGGACAAAACGTTAAGCGAATAGAATGCACTGTTTTTGTGACTTTGTACTTCAACAACTGACGACTGAAAACGAATACATTGTGTGCTAAGCAAAAGGACCGCTAAAAATGTCACTTGCCAACGGTATGATAGCTTGAAAGTATGTTGACTGCAAAGCTATGTGTTTAAGTTATGTATTATATTTTAAGAAAGTCACTAAATCAGCAATGTATACTTACCTTTAAACACATAATATTTATACAGGTTCCATTTAAATTCAACATATTGAATTTTCATCATATTGATCCTGTTTAGTCTTCAATTACTCTATCAAAATATGCAGTCAATCCGACAGCTGTTTGTTTTTATTCTGCATTTGTGCATTTTCATTGAAACCTGTGTCGATGTACTAGTATGGTCCATGTATGTCCTGGCAAACGGTTAATTTTCCATAACATGTATCCACTGCCCACAGTTTTATAAGTATTCAATCTATATAGTTATTTTTATATTAGCCCAACACAAAATTTAAGTCTGATTTACGTGAAACAAACCCGTTTGTATCGTGCATTTGGATATGGTGTTCGTCTTGCTCTCGGATGGTCATGGGTTCGATCTCTTATCTGGGAGTACTATTCTTTTTTTGAAAAATACAAACAATGTCAATGCTTTATTAAAATCAATAGTGAAATATTTTTCTCTTGCAAAAAATAAGATCAATATATTGATTTAACGTTTGTTTTTGGAAATCGATTTAAATGAATGTATGTGGATGTATATTTTTATGGATAAATGGGGTGACTGTAATGGATGATGATGTTTATGTTGATACGGATAAATGTTGATTGAATACATACTATTTAAAAGGTTATGTTACAAAAAATTGTATTTAATGCACATTCTGGTTTGTTTTAGGTTGTGGAATAATATAGACGTCATCTTTGTAGAAACACAACACACAAAGACAACATGAGATTGCGACCAAGTGTGCTGAAATCAACTCTGCTCCAGATCCAATGCCTGCTACTACATACAGTACTCCGAAGATGCCCAGGACCCAATTGATGTGATGGTAACCAAGGAAGACAATGCGTATTCAATACTGTGTATACAGTTGCAAAATGAGACATGCCTTCAGAAAAAGTTAATAGTATGTTAGATCTACAGGTTGAAACGGTGTAGATGTGAAATATAAAAACTTGAGTTGGGCAACACTTTTTAAATTGCAAAAATCTATTTGTCAAGTAATTACAAACGATTTAGTAACTGATATTAATTCATCACTATCGTTTGGTATTATTTTAGATGATAGTACCGATATATGAATTAACGAAAGAGTGCCAGTATGTGTTAGATTTATGAAAGCTGGTAAGGCTATCACCAAGTGTTTAAAATTGTTTTCTTGGTGATGGACGTGCTCATACTATAGTCAGTGTTCTGATAAGATAATTTGAAAAGCTTGGAATCAACCTTGAACACCGTACAAGCATTGCGACTGATGGAGAATGCGTAATGATAGGTAAAATACTGGCGTTGGCGTACAGCTGATCGCAAAGTGTTCTCCATTCGTTGTTCATAAACATTGTCTTATACACAGATTAAATTTAGCCTGTAGCGATACCATTAAGAAAGATGACTACATGACAACATTTCGATCGAAATTCAACGACTTGTACACTCTTATGAGTGCATCATCACAGCGATTTTATTTTGCCAAATTTGGAAATGTACCGGTACCAGCCCAAAATTGGCAACATTGTGCACGAAAAACCCTGATATTTGAAAAATTCGAGTAGTGAAGTCGTCATATTGGAAAATTAGTGTATTTGACATTTTGCTCCCAAATACTTTACAACACACGTTTTGAGAGGCATTCTGAAAGAAAACGAAAAATGATATTAGGGTGTTCTTGTTTACACACTCATTAAAATACTGTAAATTAGTTTCAAACTTTTTACAAGGTTACGTTTATATTTTTGCAAGTTATCTAACCAAATGAAAACGTGCGTATTATGCGAATCGAACTCGTACCACACGCATGGTAGTCTAGCGCTGTCTTTTAAAAGTGTTGAGTAAATAACCTTAACTTCATTGACGTTGCCAATAAAATCAAGCTGTTGTCAAGAGAGTGCAGATGGTATAATTTGAAAAGTGGATTGAAATAGTCAGTGTCCCTGCATGCATGAGCAAACTGGTGCTTATTCAGTTCCCCATTTATGCTTGGAAAGTCGTCGAAGGCTGGAGAAGGGAAGCAACCTCGCGTGGACCAGATTATAAATATGAAAAACACATAACAGGGCTTGGACGGCACGTGAATCGCCTTGTTAATACACGATTTCTCCCGTTCAAGCCCTCTTTTTGCCAAGTGTCTGCACCCCGCCAGAGGGCATTATAGAAAGAGTTTATGCAATACTATACAAATATATATAAATTGCGAAAGAAAACAACGGTTTTCACAACAATATTTATTTGTCGTCTGCAGCCGCAATGCACCAAAGTACTCTTATGGATCTGTCAAAATCAAAATGGCAACTTGAAATTAATGAAAGTAAAAAAGGTGAGTCCTAGTGGTCCTTTGAAATTACCGATGCGAGTGTTCACTGCATGTTGTCATGGAGGGTATGTTTACAAACGTAAAAGAGTTGATTCCCTTACTTAGTTTTCACAATTCTGAAATTTATTCAAAATTATTTTTTCTTCACATAAACTAAAAAAAACAACATTGCATTGTGCGTAGACAACTTGTTCTTAATATAACAGCATTATTATTTAACAACAAAACACATATAATTAGAACTGTGTTTAATGTGCATAACAACAAAGACATTTGGTTACAGCTCAATATTTAAATTCACAAAATTCAAAATTACATATGAAGGCATATTACCCACACACAAACATTTTTGTTTGCATCTATCTCCGAAATATGAATCAAAACTTAAAATATAAAAGTAAGGGAAACTTGCCATCATATTTGTTTAGGTCGCTAAGTGTCCAACACTTGTCAAAATGTTGGTTATTTTGCTGAACTATACATGTTTATGGTATATTTTAGAGTTGATTAACGCGATTTATAAGGCAAAAGTGCTTTTGAATGAGACATTTAAGATGTTAAGCTTAAGAAATAATATTTTTCAATCATGGTTTATTGTCGAATAACCCACAGTAAGGAGTATAAATGCGTAGGAATTAAATCACGAGTGCGAAGCACGAGTGATTTGATAACACGCATCTATACAACTTACTGTGGGTTATTCGACAACAAACCAGCATAGAAAAATATTATTTCGATTCTAACAAGATTCTGATTGATTTGTTTCAAGCTTTAGGACGTGAACTATATTTTTCAATACGCCGCCCTTCTTAGTACAAAGTTCACTCTTTAGTGACGTCATTGAATTGTACAAACATATGACGTCGTTTTCATTCATAAATATTTTGCAAATGACGTCATTTTCATTGAAAACAACAATCGTAGAAACTTAATGACGTCACGTTTATAGATGCTACTGAAAAGCTGACATGCTATAAATGTTTTCTGAATTACGCTTCCTAGCCAATAACATTCTTTGTAGGTGTGGTTATGCCACTTATCACCAAATAAACAATTTGTTGTTTCATTACATTTATATACATGCTACATTTATTACATTTCTTTTAAAGCGGGTTTTACCACGTGCATTTTACTGCAATATTTTCTTTATTTATTCGGAACTATTTTCGAAACATTAAGCTCCGCCCATAAGTTATTGCAGAATAACCCACACTTGATTTCCTTCTTTGTCTATAGAAAACAAGTCGCGTGCCGTGTTAGAATCCACAAATATACCAAACTTATGAAGATTTTTGAATTATTTTTTTTTACATGTTCATAGGGCATATAAAGCTGCTTCGTGAACCTAGTATAGTCCTAAGATACTTATTATATATTTATGTTCATGTTAATGTATATGAATCTATTTTCAGTTTTATTCTATTATAATTAAAAGTATCAGTAAGGTATTTCTAGATTGATAAATTATAACGAACCAATATGTGTTGATCCATATTCACTACAGGGTGACATGATGATTATCTGGCGAAGATGTGTGGGTCTTTATTAATGTTGCTTTTACTATGTACAAACGTGCATATACAGAATAAATAAATTAATATAAATATAAATCAGCATTAAATGGTTTTGAACTTGTCATCGGTATTCCTATATTCAGTTTAAGTCTACAAATGGCAATCATCTACGAGTATATCATGCTCATACAATAACTAAGTTTGTATAGTATCGATTTTCAGGCGATAGCCCCTACCATTTAACACATTGCTGTACTGATAATTACATGGCTTTCTTATATTTTGTTTACTCTTCTTAAGAATATATTTAACTTGTTAAATAAGCTTTTATCACATGCTATACCCTGTTTCCATGTAATACAACCATTGCATATTTTGTTTATATTACACATGTGTAATACAACAATTTTTAGCGTTTTCATTGGCTTAGTTTATTGACCAATCGCATTTTATTATTTTGCTGAAATGACGTTGCAACGTCAAATGACGTCACGAAATGTCAACCATATTCGGGATTTATCATTATGTTTTCGTTAATATTTATTTTATTTGCTCACTTTAAAGCATGTTTAAAAAAAGTACTGGCACTCGTTGTCATATCATACCATATTTTATTAAACTCGTCCATTTAAATTCGTAAGTAAGCTCGCCAAAGGCTCGTTCACTAAGAAAATTCCTGAACTCGTTTAATAAAATATGGTATGATATGACAACTCGTGCCAAAGCCTATTTATATGTATCATGAATATTGCTGGGCCAAGTAAGCACTCTAAATCCGGTTTAATCCCCCACTGCTTTGCATAGACCGTTCCAATGCGGTGACTAAAGCTTTATTCTTCTATGTGAGTATTTTTTTTGGTATTGTTCTGTTTCTTACTGTTTTGGCAATTGGTCACTTGCCTTAAATAAAGGATCAACTAGTTGTTTATAATGAGAATGCAATATTGTTCCAGAAGCTGGAGTTTCATTTCATTATATTGCATATCAGAAAACGTGGCGCCTAACACGTTTTGAGTTGTCTTTCCTTATCCTACAGCTTTAAAACTTATTATAGCAATTGTTGACTGTGAATGTTTATATTCTTCATTGAATTGTTGTGAGTAAAGTGTTTTATGTACACATTTTTGCAAAAGGGAGAATACAATATTTCTATATAAAACATAAACTGTCTCTGGTGCATCCCTAGTTGTTCGAAATTACTTGTGATCAATTTATTTAATCTAAATAAAATACATATATTTTATTTGTTTGATGTGTCTCTGTTTGAAAAAGAATCAACCTACAACCTTGATATGTAATTCCAAGGGCTTTCGGGTGTCATCAATACTAGTTTAAAATTCTGCGATTTCAAGAAAAAACAACAAATGTCATGAGCTGACTATTAAAGCAAGCTATAAAGCAATTTTAGGTCGAATAACACTTACTTTAACGCAAAGGACATTGGCGAAGGGACACATATCCCATGTAAGTATATATCGTGCACGAATTCATTCGACATGTAAGTGATAATGTCTTACATGTATGTACAGTTTGCTGCTTGACGAATAGCAAGTAAGGAATTTTCATTATGACTCCGTATTTCTATTTCTTTTGTAAGGTAGCACATCTGTGGCCGAGAGGTTAAGGCGATATATTATTATTAAATATTTCATTAGCATCGTTTTGTTTATAAACAAATCTGCATGACCTACTTGTCAAATCTGACCGGAAACATCTCTCGTTGCCAGTATGAATCGAGTTTTTGAATTTTTTTTACAGTGCTTGAAAATAATTGTAATATTTATGTGAGTTGATGTCTTCATTGCCATATATTTCAATTGTAATATACGTCATTGATTGTTTCTTTCAATGGTATGTCAGATATTTATTTGTTCATGCTTAATATAATATAATTGATGGCTAACATATATACCGGGCGAAAAAACCAACAGCAATTGCGGACAGTGGTGTTGTTTATGTTTCTACCGCAGTAAATATTAAGGATTTCCGTCATAAAAGGGCAATTATCCAATACAATTAAATTAACTACGTTTATCTTTTAAATCATGTATCTGATATATGAAGATGGTTTCTAAACGCAAGTGAATATATCTTAGGTACCGCAATAGTAGAATGCCAATGATGCCTGCATACCTGAACTGAGAGCATCCAATATTCCATAATCTAAGAGTATTCTCTATATATTACATGCTCGCATGTCACGTCTATGTCATGCCTATATTCTGTTCCTTTCGTTAATTGAATCTCATTTTGAAGTATATGGTCTCTCGGATTCTCTTATCTAACCGACTTTTCAATGCTATAAGGATAACTGATGCGTATGCTATTTCTATTTTATTTTAGTGAATTGAACAGGAATCGTATTGAAAAGTCATATCTATCTGTCTGTTTGTGTTGTATGACCTTTTTTGATTTGTAATATGTTTTACTTCTTAACCCATGGATTTGTGGTTGTTTATACCTAGCGTGGATTATTTGTAAGTCCGATTCCTGTATTTCCGTGAAGCAAAATCGGCAGACATGCTTATTCATTATAACCTGATGTGGAGTGCCACATACGACATGATAACCTAGCAAACAACAATGTGTTCGAGCGCCGCAGAAGTTGAATCGTTGACAGATTTGACAAAGACGATCTGGGTTTATTTGTGTCTTTCCGCAGCGACCTATAGTGATGAATTCATGGGTGCGATCATATAGTTGCTTATTGTCAGCGTGGTAAAATGAAGCGATAGACATGTGTTTGCGAAATTTTTTGGGAATGATGTTTACCGTTTTAGGAAGTGAAATGCTTTTATGGATCGAAGATATTCAAACCCGTAAGTTCCGATGATGGCTTTGCAGAGAAAGATATTATGTGTATGGTTAACGCTTGATAGGTGATCGCACATTTGCTGGTGTAGAAACGGTATGTCTAAGTAGTCAATGAGGAAAACCATGGTGTCAATTTGCATTTCTCCTGATGTCATAATGTGTATGTGAATATTGACGTATCATATGTGCGTTCTATGTTGTCCATACTTTGAAACGTAGAGATAAAGTAACGGATTTGCTGTAACTGTGATTCTTTAATTGGTAGTGTGATGGGTATGCTATCTTGTTTGTAGTGTTTTGGTGAAAACCAAATGAGGGCCTGGATAAATGCTTAATGGTAAAACGAAAGACTGAGGTCAATGATTACGTCAATGGTGTACATTTCCGCAATTAATGAAAGTTAAAATTAAATGAACAGATTAAAATTACTGTAAGAAAAGTCTTTGTCATTGAAAACTGGTAACGTCTGAAGCGGCGTCGGATGTGGGTCTTCTTAGATGCAGCTGGTTGTGGTTGTGTGTTGCAGTGGGGAACGGATGGAAGTGGCACTGTTGTGGAGTAGGATGACGTCAGTGGCGATTTCGTTGATGTGTAGCGAAGTTGTGGGGTTGTATGACGTCGGTGACGATGTCGTTGATGGAACGTGATTTCGTGGGTTGAGGAAGCTGATGTCGGTATCGTTTTGGTTGTAACGGACGGCGATTCGCCTCCGGTGATTGTTGATGTCTGCAGACGACGATGGGCTTCGGTGATTGTTGGTGTCTGCGGCAGAAGAACGGGTTGAATAAACAATTAGTGTCATGTTGTGTCACTAAGTGGAGAGCAGTCATGGTATATTATATATGCATTCTAATTATGTATAGTCCACTGTTGGTTATTGTATAGTCCAATAACTTTCACTACGTATGTACAGGAAAAAATCCAAATGTTCATAGAAGAATATAAGGTGATCCATCACTCATTATTAACAGTTAATTCGCGCAGTTAGATCGATCGATTCAGTAGTGCACTAAACAATGTTTGTAGGTGTTATTCGTTTCAATCATCTATTTATTGTTCCGTTCATTATTGACGATAGTAGATAATATTCAGTAAAAAGCCCATGGCGCCGTTTATGGTTCACAACTTAAATGGAATGTTAGATAATGATGTTGGTAACAAGTTGTTATAGGATCATCCTGATGTCGTCGTCTGAAAGGATTTGTTACCCTCATAGAGACAGGTATATGGATGACAGTGTTCTCGGCTGTTGCAGGGATGCCGAGGGCTTTCTGACCTCAGGCACGAGAGGTTCGCGCGCCACATCACTGATTTTTCCCAGGCGCATATCATAGTTGGCAGATCGAAAAAGGGCAATTATGGGACGATTAGATCGGGTCATGCGTTTACATTTACAGTAAATGAGAAGTGCTGCACCAGAAATCAGGGTTTTATCGCAATGTCTAATTGTACGTCTTCGAGGTGAATAGGTGAAATTAGAGATGGAAAAAGTCTGCAGGTGCTGAGCATATTAAGTTGTCCCTTAAAAGTTTCTAGATGGAGTGACGCGTGCAAAACAGCCTGGCTTAATTCATCAATCATGATCTTAAGGGAGTAATTAACCGTGTAGTTTTGAATAGCGTGGGTCAATGCCTGCATTCGCTCATGTATGTTCCTGATTTTGTCATCAAGCTGTCTAAGAGTCGATATTAAAATGTTAATGGAGTGGCGATTCTCAGAAAATTGTTGGTGGGTAACATTTAGAATGGATAAACTATTGTGTAATACATGTACAGTAGAGTTAGCGTTTGTGTTCCGCAAGATTGCGATTAAAAGCGATTGCGTTTTTGACCGTTTTAAACCGTTTTAAACCGTTTTTAAGCGTTTGTTTGCGATTGTTTGCGCTTATATCATTGCGCATGCGTAGCGATGAAAACCGATTAAAAGGCGGGGCTTATGTGCACTATATTTAGATGTCCTATTTATAGATTTACAACATGCGATTGTTTGCGCTTATTTCATTGCGCATGCGTAGCGATGAAACCCGATGAAAAAGCGAAGCTTATGTGCACTATATTCAGATATGTCCTATTTAAAGATTTGCAGCACGCCGTATACGCATGCGAAAAAAGATAACCTGCGTTTTTTTTTTATCAAATGCGCGGTAGACTGATTTTTTTGTAAACGTATAAGTCTGTGTTGTTGTTTTTAACTAATAGTGTAAGTTATCCTTACGTTCAAGGTTGGGTACTGTATCCTAATATTCCGGACATTCAGTCATTGCAAAAATTTCGTCAACAAGATGCCTCATCGGACTCCAAAACAGATTGAAGCAACAATTAGAAGGTTAAAGAGTGCTGGTTGCAACTCGGTTGTGATTGCTAAACACTTAAGACTTCACCATTCTTATTCTATAACTGACCGTGGTGTACGAAAAATTATATCAAAGTGTAATGGGAATAACGTCGAACGTCGTCCGCGAAATCAGGTTAAAAAAGTGAAAAGAGAGCATGTCGATTTTGTGGATTTTTTATATAAACAGAACAGCGAGTTGTCAGCTTCGGTTGTGCAAGAAAAGATAAACTATGTTTTTGGTGTGCATATGTCTCGATCAACAGTCAAGATGATTAGGAGGCAACTTGGATGGACCTGCAAACAATCGGCATATTGCCAAATGATAATGTGTGAAGAACGTCCAGGTCAGAAAGCAGTTTGCTATGGAAATGTTGAGAAAAAAAGAGGATTTCAGTGATGTAGTATTCACTGGTAAGTTTTGAATTTTCATTGATTAGAAAAGGTGGCATTTTTCCTCTTTAGTTATGTCTTTAAATGCATGGTATAATAAATTAATATACATCAACCTCATATCGTTAAACATCAATTTGCTGAAGCATGGTTCCGACATGAAATCATATCAGAAGCTTTAACTGTAGCGCAACAAACCTTAAGGGCTGACAAAATAATTGATATGTAATGTACTGTACACTGTTCACAATAAATATTCTAATCTAATTCTAATGCAGTGTCTGTCTGTGTAAGGCTTATAAGATAAACTCGTTATACCAACAGCAATCTGGAATGGTAATAGTTTTAAAGCAAATATTTCCACTGCCAGTGGTTCCTGTCCTTTCCGATTCTGTCGCTTCCTTACCGTAACACTTTAGTTCTGTGTCTGTCTAATCAACATAAGCGCAACACGTCTATTGGTACCTTTTATCATCTAAAGTGTAAAGACATTTTTCGTAAGTTGTTGGGTGTTCTCACGTTTTTAAGAATTCCGTATTTGTTCGGAAATCATCAAATTGGAACCATACGTCAGCAGGACTAAACTACTGTAAACTGGTATTGATGTTTTAACATTTTAATGACTCTGACATTAGTTATTAAAACCATTCGTTTCCTTATTTTAGATGAGACAACCATCGAAATGTCATCAAGTGGAACGTTTCAATTTTACAAAGTTGGCAGTACTATAGCAAGCTTGCCAAGAAAATGTGCAAAACCTAAACATGCATACAAGGTTAGTTCATAATTGTGTTTTAAGCCCATCATATTTCATAATTGGACAGTTTATAATATTGGAAACTTACCGTAATAACTCTATGTTTTCGGACACTTAAAAATAATTAATTTTTATCTTGTCCGAAAACTTAGATACGAAAAATATTCACAAAATACAGGTGTCCGAAAACTTAGAGTCGAAAATTGAAGTGTCCGAAAATAGCGTCAATTGTATCAATGACTACCGGTAATAGAACGCGCTTGTAAAATACCATGCCGTATAGTTAAAATTACAGTTATATATGTTTGCACTGCATTTTAAATAATTTTAAATGCTTAATTTATTTAACAGAAAGTTACAACAAGGTTGTACTTTGACCAACGAGTTCAGAAATGAGCATGTGATGTACCGATACTCACTAGTATGAACCTGTAATTAAAGCAATAAAAAAAAGCAAACTATGAATTCTTCGTTTGTTCATTTCCGATAGTTGTTGTCTAATACCTTCCATTGTTCGTAAAACATACAATAGGGTGCATCACACTTAGAAGCGTTTAGTATTTGTCAAAGTTATTTTACTGAGAAGGGGTCGTAACATTGCGGTAGATAATTGAACTGTTAATTGACACTACCCCTGGTAATTGTCATAACGCTTATGCTATCGGGCGAAACCATTGTTTAATACCGGTTTACAAGGTTATTTACCCAATAACGCAAATGTAATGGTCCGTTGCCCTCAGGCATGCACCTGCCATATTTGATGATGTTAATCTGGTTGTAAAACCCCATGATCGAAGTGTCATAAGATATCGAAAACAGGACCGAAATTTAGTAAAATAGCGCTGTAAAATATACTGTTCGAAAACTTAGAGACATTAATTATGGACGAAAACTCGTGTGTCCGAAAATTAAGAGTCACGGAAAATAATTATTTTTGCTAAAAACAGGGGTGTCCGAAAACTTAGAGTGTCCGAAAACATAGAGTAATTACGGTAAGCATGCCACTGAGAAAATCTTGAAATTTATTGATTAAAGCTGCAGTGCAGAAATATTTATGAGAAATGATATTGGCATTTTGCAGTAAATTGCAATCAACTGCAAAAAACTTGTATGACCAAATGCAGACAATGAACTTTAATGCCTAACATTTTCAGATGCCTCACATGATATGATAAAATGTTTGAGAATAATACCTGATATACATGTATATTGACTTGAGTTTATTGGAGCTTCTTGCTGAATCATGTTAAGTTGCTTGATATAGATTTCAAGCACTGATCATTTATTGTAACTTGTTATTATCACATGCTATGCCCCATTTCCCATTTATTATAACCATTGCAAATAAAAAAAAAAAATTACACATGTTTAATATACTTTTAAAGCGTTTTTGTTAGCTAGTTTTCGTTTCATCGCATTTTGTTATTTTGCTGAAATGACGTTATGTCAAATGATGTCGCCAATTGTAAACAAACTTCGGAATTTATCGTCGCGTTTGTGTAGAAAATATTTTATTTGCTCATTTAAAAGCATGTGATAAGAAAGATCTGAGACTCATCATTTCATACTATACATTATTTAACTCGTCCAGGAAACTTGTTAGTAGGTTCGCTATATGGTTTCTTTCTACCATAATTCTTTTAACTCGTTTATCTACTTAAGTATGTAATGAAATAACAACTCCTGCCATATTCTCAAACCCCTGACCTGTATATATTTTCATCAACTTTTGCAAACAATAATTCAAGCAACCTAAAATATAAATGAAATGAACCTTCCTGTAAACTTCTGAATTATCAATTTGTGTGCCCCCGGTAGGGTGGCATATAGCAGTTTAACTGTCCGTCTGTCTGTTACTCTGTCCGCCCGTCCGAAAACTTTAACATTGGTCATTACTTTTGCAATATTGAAGATAGCAACCTGATATTTGGCATTTATGTGTATCTCATGGAGCTGCACATTTTGAGTGGTGAAAGGTCATGGTCATCCTTCATGGTCAAAAAACTAAATCCAAGGGAAGTAATAAGCTATAAAGGGAGATAATTTCTATACCTGCCAAATGATAAATAGAAACTTGATTTCAAAGCGGCGCAGTAGGGGGTATTGTGTTTCTGAAAAAAAAAATCTCTTGTCTTTATTACATTTATTACTATAAAACAACAACAAAAACAACATACATGCCATGTACTTCTTTAATAGTAAGCACATGGAAAAAATACATGTAAATATGCTAATAAATTATAGGAGGATAACATGTTTCCAATTGAACTGTTTCAGGTCCATATGTGGGGTGGAATTAGCTACCAGGGTCCGACAAGTTGCTGTCTCTTCACTGGTATCATGGATTCCATATCATATCAGCAGATTTTAAAAGACTGTCTATTACCCTGTACAGCTAGAAGATATCCAAACGGCTTCCGTCTGTACCAGGTAAATAATGAGAATTCTGATTAAAAATGCAAGTTTTGGTGTAACACCACAGGTCTTTTCCCCGAAATTTGCAAAGGCACATGGGCAAATATGCCTGATTTGCTTGCAACTTAGGTACCATTTTGTATTTGTTTAATTCTAAGGTACTGTATTTAATTTTACGGTATTAAGAAAAGTGAATTATTGAATAAATAAACTAGAATTCAACGGCCTTTGATCAGCTATTGAACATTTTTAATTTTGCTGTGCCTTTACTTGATTTTAAATACATGCAAATGTTAAAGCATCACAGTAGCATACTTTGGTGAACAAATGTCATAAGCAAAAAAAAAAGACACAGGGGTAACCCAGTGCTTAAAGATCCTGGGAAAGGCCTGGGCCACTTGACCTTTTTTACATGTTAAATTGATAATCTTCAGTGTGGTTTTAGCTCACCTGAGCACAAAGTGCTCATGGTAAGCTAATTTGATCGCCTTTTGTCCGTCGTGCGTTGTCCGTCGTCAATATTTACCTTGTGAACACTCTGAGACCACATTTATTGTCCAATCTCATGAAACTTGGTCAGAACATGTGTCCCAATGATATCTTGGATGAGTTCGAAAATGGTTCTGGTTGGTTGAAAAACATGGCTGCCAGGGAGCGTGGAAGTTTTCCTTTTATGGCTATAGTAAAACCTTGTGAACACACTAGAGGCAACATTTGTTGTCCAATCATCATGAAACTTGGTCAGAACATGTGTTCCTATGATATCTTAGACGAGTTCGAAAATGGTCCCGGTTGGTTGAAAAACATGGCTGCCAGGGGGCGTGAAAGTTTTCTTCATATGGCTTTAGTTAAAGCTTGTTAACACTCTAGGAGTCACATTTATTGTCCAATCTTAATGAAACTTGGTCAGAACATTTGTCCCAGTGAAATGCTTGCTGAGTTTGAAATTGGTTCCGTTCCGTTGAAAAACATGGCTGCGAGGGGGCGGGGCAGTTTTCCTTATATGGCTATAGTACAACCTTGTTATGCCCCTAGTACGGTGGCATATAGCAGTTGAACTGTCCGTCCGTCTGAAAACATTAACATTGGCCATAACTTTTGCAATATTGAAGATAGCACCTTAATATTTGGCATGCATGTGTATCTCATGGAGCTGCACATTTTGAGTGGTGCTACCGGTATTGTTTTCTTTTCATTCCCAATTTTTTTCGTACCCAAATTTTGTTCGTACCCAATTTGTTTTTCGTACCCACCCTGGGGCCATGCCAACATAGGCCTTTCCCATCCAAAATTGCCTTTTAATATAACATCTATGCGGTGTGGGGATATGCGTTGGCATCTTCCGCGCCATTTCTATTTAATATTAGAATTATTAGAATATATTTTGTTTTGAAGATTTTCATTAGTTTAACAAACATACATTATTTTTTTGCAGGACAATGATGCTAAACACAAGAGCAGATCCACAACCGACTGGCTCAAAGACAACGGAGTTTCAACCATGTCAACACCTCCTTCAAGTCCGGACCTCAACCCAATTGAAAATGTGTGGGCTACTTTGAAGGACCACCTAAAACGGAAGGTCAAGCCAAAAACAAAGGTGGAACTAGTCAATGGAATCAAGGACTTTTGGGAAAACTTGACAGCAGTTGATTGTGCCAAATATATTGATGATATATGATGGTGGACCAACAAACTTCTGACCTATTCAGTGTTTTAATTTATCATTAAAACATAAACACCTTGGCTTATTTTCAAAATAAATCATAAAAAAACAAGAGAAGAAGTGTTCACTTTCTTAATATGGCTTTCAGTCTTTTAATATTATTTTTTTCATTTTTGCTTAGTTTTGAAGTGGATAACAGCTTTAATTTCAAGTAATTACTGTTTCATTTTGCTTTTCCCTACTCTCAACCTTTTTTAAGACAAAAATGTCATTTTTGTTTTTAGATATAAACAATGCTTTTTATCTAGTTGTTTTACAGCATGCCATTTTTGTTTTATAGACGGAAATTTTGATAAAAAATAATTAAAGGTGTTGCTATCAGCTATATTTTATGGTCATTTCAAAGTATATTTTTATTTTGTCACAATGGAACAAAATTTAATGTTATAATAAGTAAACAAAAGTGAAACTAGTGTTTCCCAGGTCCCTGTCTGATTTCTCAAACGTGAATATCAAATTTAGTCTTTCAAGGTCTTATTTCAAGAGTGTGCATTGATTGACGTGTCCAGTCCATATCTTTGTCATTTATTGATGGATTTTAAATTAACATGGCACATATTGAAAGCACAATATGAAAAATGGTACACAAATGTGATTAAAATAAAGAAAACATTGTCAAAGTACGACCCAGGTACCTATTTCAAATGTCACTACACCATCGTGGGCATGTGTCATCCTCTGGAGACATTTATACTTCTAATTTATTTGGATTTTACATGTGTATCGCACAATGTGAACATTCTAACATTAATTTTGTTTAATACTTTATAAAAACGTATTAGTGGTTTTATGATGCAATTAGACAGTTGAGAATATTTACATGTTACAGTTTACCGTTATTAATATGCGTACATAGTTAATGCTCAATTTCTTCTATTTTTGTTATAGTGGTGGTCTAAAAACTGGATTAATTTTACTTTTTTTAATAAATTTTATTATCAAACTTGTTATTATTATCAATACATCTGTTTCACAAAGGAGTCTGAAAACTCAAGCCGAAATTAATAAGTAGGGTTTCGAATAAGTAGCCATTAACTAAACCATTACTCTTTTGCAGATTTAAAAAAAAGTTACAGTTTTATTTTAACAAGCAATCGGGATACAATTTTTTCAAATAATTGTATGTTTGTAAGAGAATATTTCACAATGGTAATTGTTGAAATATATATTGAAAGAAAAATAAAACTGTGTGTGTTATCACTATAAACATAATTGTTTGTAGTTTATATTTTTCCAAAATGAAATCGACAGCATGTGTCTTAGACATAAAAGATCCAGAAGTTAAATCTGGTATACATAATTGCCTTCCTCTGGTCAACTGTCTGTATTTATACCCAAACATTAAATATGAAAGCATTATACCTTTCATGTTTTCATACAAAATATTCCCCATGCACAAAAACTTGCCTTTCAGAACAATATTTTTTGAATTTGCAAACAAAATAAAGAACTTCGAATGAGGTACAAGTTTCTTGAAATGGGTTATAAATCAGGATAGCTGGTACATAATGTATTGCAACGTTTACATCGGTTCTTTAGCTTTGCGACCATTCAATCTATTTTTCATCCAAATAAAAACATAAAACATATTGTGTTTGTTTATGTATTTGCATGTTGTTTGTAAATTAATTTTATAGAAACCCTTTAGGGCTTTTATTTTTAATAAAACATGATAAAGAGGATATTTCTTGGATTCGATGGATTATCGATTTTAATTCACGAGTGATCATAGAAATTAATATTTTCACGAGTGGCGCAGCCACGAGTGTAAATATATATTTTATATGATCACGAGTGAATTAAAATCGATATTCCACCGAATCCAACAAATTTTCTTTTTATTTCATGCTTTTGCCACAGTTTATATACATTGTTAAAGAGTTTAACTAAAGAATGTCATTGGGATAATGAAGTCATTTTGTAAAAATTATGACGTCATTTCACAGTAAACAGTGAAAATTATCGATAATTTTCACTTATATTTTTAATTTTTTTAAACAGTGAAATTATCAGTTTTAATTAACTGATATTTCTCTTTAAACCACCGGAAAGCATTAAATAAATATGTATAAACATTCATGATCATTTGGACAAAAGTCGCTCAGCTGGTCGCATTTATAGAGTGAAAAGCAAACATAGATGAAATATTACGTTTATTTATAATAAATACATCAACATATTAACAAAGAAACTCTATCCACATAACAAAATAAAAGCTGAAATAATGTTGCATACATGTACCATGTTGAGTAACTGCAACCTACAAACTTTTTTGTGAACAATGTGACTTGCACATTTTATAGAACACATTAACCATTTTTACCGAATTTTCAAGGCCTTTGTAAACAGTTTGGATCCAGTTCAGACGCCACAAAACGTGGCGTCTCATCAGGATCCAACATGTTGCTATTCTAATAGTATTCTTTGATATTTTTTTTGAAGAAGAGGCTAATTTTGGAAATTCAGCAGACAACATTTTAGCACATGACAAATATCCCAGCATGCAAAGGTTTAACAGTTTGAATAAATATGCATCATGTACATTGGCTAACAATTTATTAATAAATTAAAACAAAAGATGTGTTTGTCAGAAACACAATGCCCCCTACTGTGCCGCTTTGAAATAAAGTTTCTATTTATCATTTGGCAGGTATAGAAATTATCTCCCTTTAAAGATTGTTAATTCCATTGGATTTAGTTTTTTGACCTTTGACCTTGAAGGATGACCTTGACCTTTCACCACTCAAAATGTGCAGCTCCATGAGATACACATGCATGCCAAATATCAAGTTGCTATCTTTCAAAAGTTATAACCAATGTTTAAGTTTTCGGGCAGACTGACAGACAGAGTTCAACTGCTATATGCCACCCTACCATAAGGGGGGGCATAATAAAACAAGTCTCACAAAAATACTTTGTGAAAGATACTTGAACATTTATGCGTTTTGATGTTTGGATCAAGACAGATTTAAGTAAATATAAAAAAAACTGCTGCCCCACCACTACAGGGTTCATACAAACATTTGCATATTGGAATTCAAGCACTTCTTAAGCTCTTTTCAAGGTGAAAAAAGTGAAATTCAAGCGCTTTTCCTATTTGCAACTTTCAAATGTCTTAAAGTACTTTTTATGACAATGCTTACAAAGATGTATTTGAACATACATAACAACTCAATGTCATTAAACATAGTTGTGCTTATTTAACCCTTTGAGCGCTGGAACCGGATTTTGAAGGCCTTTGCAAACAGTTTGGATCCAGATGAGACGCCACAAAACGTGGCGTCTAATCAGGATCAAAACTGTTTGCTATTTTGATAGAATTCTTTGATTTTTTTTAAGAAAATGGTAATTTTAGAAATTCAGCAGACGACATTGTAGCAGACGACAAATTTCCCTGCATGCAAAGGGTTAATTATGAAGCATCAGCTGCATATTTCCCGTCAAAACCCTAACCAGAAAGACTATAAACAAACAGTGCGTATTTCCTAAGATAGGAGGAGCAATCAATATGATCGGATCAATATGATGTGAAATAAGCTGAAATCTTGGAAAGAATGAATATGGCGTTAACACTTTTAATTGTGATAATTTCATTTTCAAGCACTTTTCTAGCCAAATTCAAGCAATTTCTAAGCACTTTTCAAGGCAATGTTTGAAAATAACACTTTTAAGCACTCCAGATTGTTTTTAAATACTTTTCAAGGTAAACCTTGATTTTCAAGCACTTTTCAAGGTCTGTATGAACCCTGCACTATCAACAACAGCGGAATGACTACCACCAACTTTTCCTGCTGCTCTACCACTATCAACACCAGACTGACTACCAACTATTCCTGCTGCCCTACCACTATCAACACCAGACTGACCACCACCAACAAACCTGCTGCCCTAACACTATAAACAACACCAGACTGACTACCACCAACTATTCCTGCTGCCAAACCATTATTAACACCAGACTGACCACCACCAACTATTCCTGCTGCCATAGACCTTAGCAACAACACCAAATTGACCACCACTGACAATTCCTACAGACCTACCACCACCAACTATTCCTGCTGCCCTTACACAATCAACACCATACTGACCACCAACAACCTTTCCTGCTGCCCTACCACTATCAACACCAGACTGACTACCACCAACTATTTCTGCTGCCCAACCACTATCAACATCAGACTCACTACCACCAACTAGTCCTACATCCTGCCTACAAAGAGCATAATAAAAAAAGTCTCACACAAATACTTTCTGGAAGATACTTCAAGAAACAGAAGAAATTACAAAAGAAATGTATGCGTTTTGATGTTTGGATCAAGACAGATTTAAGTAAATATACAAAAAAACTGCCAAAGTTCAGTTGAAACTTTGTACAAAGTATTTTTGTATATTTACTTAAATCCGTTTTGATCCAAACATCAAAACGCATAAATGTTCCAGTATCAAACTTGTGGGCAATTCTTTGAGTTAATATGGTAATTTCTTTTTGTAATTCCTTCTGTTTCTAATTCCATTATTAATTGCGGCCGCAACATAACCAGAAATGCCTGTGATACCTGGAAAAGCATAGCCAACAACCTTGAGAATTAATTGCTTCCTTCTTGGCGACAGCACTTTTCGACCACCTTTCCCATTGAATGTTCCTGAATACAGGTCTTCTTCAGAAAACATTTGCTTGGCCAAGCTCCAAGACAATTTAGAAATACTACCTTTATGCTCCAAGAGCAACTCATCAACAACATCTTTATGTAGAACAATTTCTGCGTAAGGAGGAACTGCACCCATATCATCAGCGCAACGGATTATCATCAAAGGCCGATTGCCGAATGATCTATTAACGCTAAGAGGTGTCCTATCAAAGTTACTGCTACTGTAATTAGGAACACCAATACCTCCACTGACACAAGAACCCTGACTGCCACCAGAAGTAAACCTAACACCACCAACAATTTCCATGTCTCCCCTACCATCAACAAAGCCAGATCTACCAACTATTTCTGCTGCCCTAGCACTATCAACAACACCAAATTGACCACCACCGACCATTCCTACAGCCCTACCATCATCAACAATGACAGACCTACCACCACCAACTATTCCTGCTGCCCTACCGCTATCAACACCATACTCACCACCACCAACTATTCCTGCTGCCCTAACACTATCAACACCATAATGACTACCACCAACTATTCCTGCTGCCCTACCACTATCAACACCATACTGACTACCACCAACTATTGCTGCTGCCCTACCACTATCAACACCATACTGACTACCACCAACTATTTCTGCTGCCCTACCACTATCAACAACACCAGACTGACTACAACCAACTATTCCTGCTGCCCTACCACTATCAATACCAGACTGACTACCACCAACTATTCCGGCTGATCTACCACTATCAACACCATACTGACTACCACCAACTATTCCTGCTGCCCTACCACAATCAACACCAGACTGACTACGACCAACTATTCCTGCTGCCCTACCACTATCAACACCAGACTGACCACCACTAACTATCCCTGCTGCCCTACCACTATCAACAACACCAGACTGACTACCACCAACTATTCCTGCAGCCCTCCCACTATGAATGACACGTGACCGACCTATACAAACCATTTCTCCATCCTGCTCACTGGTGTGAACATCAGACTGATCACCACCAACTAATCCTACATCCAGATCACGAGAACCCTGACCGTCCACTGAAACACTTGAAAAACTATCTGCACCAACAAAACCAACATCGAAACTACCTTCCACTGAAACACTTGAATAGCTATCCGCACCAACAAAACCAACATCCAAACTACTACAATCTAATTCAAACGTATCATCTGATGCTTGAACATCGTCCGTACCCTGACTGTCGTACACATTAACACAGATGTCAGATTCCCCTTTACCGATCAACTCATTTTGGTTTAGAACTTTACTGACAGATTTACTTAAACTTAAAATCAATTGTTCTAGCTTGTCAATCTTCTGTGTAAAGACATCCAGTTTCTTGTTGACTGTATTTACACAAACAAAGTTTGCTATTTGTTCACATGTCACAAATGTCATTGCTGGCTCCGTCATGGTGCTTTTGTGCTCTTTGTCGTTTTGGAGAATGTCCTGGAGCACATCCCGCTGGTCACTGTTGAGGTGTTCAACATAGTTAGGAATTCTCATTGGCACTGCTCCAGGGCCATTGTGCAGACTTGACTGGAGCAAAACATTTATTTGTCTCCCATTGGATCCCTGGAACAAAAAACAAAATGAGTTATGCATTGTTATATTTGGGTTAAGACACATTGAACAAGCAACTGAATTGGTTTCTCCCACAGAATAAATAAATCGTTGAGTTTCAATATAACTCTGAACTGATTAAGTCATTCTTACAAAATCAATGTAAGAACAACCAAAATTTGATTTTAACATTTAAAGAAAAAAGGTCACGTTGAAGGGCCCAATGGGGCAAAGTCTGAAATAAAGAATATAATATGAACAAATAATTACGGTTTATACTGAGCATATTTTACGGGATATTTATTTATGGGTTTTGAAATAAGATTCATTATATAAATTTATTTTTGTTTGTTTGGCCCTTTTATTTTGACGACATTATTATTGAATGATCAATGCCACTGTAATAAAGTCAACTTATCCGTAACAAGCAAAATAACTCAGACAGCGCGTCTCACGTTATTTCCTCTTATCACCCCTCAGTGAGGAGTTCAATCCCTACTTTTTTCTCTTTTTTTTAAACATTGTTGTAATTAGTTTTCTATCTAATTTCCCTTATGCCTTTCAATAGTGAGAAACAGCTCTTGACATACAAAATTCCATAAGATTGCATTCAACTAAGGGCCATAACTTGATTTACCAAGTGTTTGTGCAACACTAGTCCACTACAGAATAATATTACATGTTATCTGAGCTGCCACGCAATACCTATTGAGAAAATATATTCTTGATTAATTAAAGGAACATAACTCTCGAGATACTAAGGCTGTCTAAATATTTGGTGGTGTACAGCAGCAGTATTATGATACATATTAATATTAACTTCGATGCACTAGTTACAGAAGTACCATGCAATATTTATTGAGAAACAGCTCCGGACAAAAAAATAATATCAATTAAGGGGGCATATCTCTCGAGAAACCAAGGCTATCCAACAATAGTTATGTGTGCACCACCAAAGCGTGTCATAACCTATCTGTTTTAAGGTTCAATATATTACCATGCAAATGTAACAGAGAATCATCTCTGAAGAGGAAACAAAAATTGGACATTCATTATTTTTGTATCAATTAACTCTGTAGTTATCAGGTCAATTTGTGAATCGCCATGATGACATTTATTTTATTGTTTCATGAAATTCCGTGAAATAGTTACTGAAAAACAGCTCCGGAAACAAACGTGTGATGAACAGACAGATGAACAAGCAAATATGACCCAATGTTCTGACGAATTTCATGAAGACTGAGCAAGAATTCTGCTTTCACAAGTGTTAACACACACTATTATTTGAAGAAAGAGAATGGACATAGTGATATAAAAACTCAGATATAAACAAGGGTTATAATGACTGCAATAGACAATCCCAGAATCAATAAATTGTCCGCCGCAATATTGGCTATAACGTTACCCGCTACTCAAGACGGTACCAAAGAATTAGGCAGATTACAGCGTTATCATAGCGTACACCCGCTTTATTACAATAAACAGTATTGTATGACCTCGCACAGTGGAATTGAAAATGAGTGAAACATGATACCAAGTGTCAATATGTATCACATCGTTAATCAATATAAGTTAAATAAGAAAAATACACGACAGATTCATTAAATATATGTCTCTGCAACAATATTCAGTGACAACACATAATGTCGAGTTGGCATTTAAGCATACCTTTCAGTAATGCCTTTGTATAAATTTAAGTATTTCTTTATGGAATAAAATAATTCAAGAATAATTATAAAGGTTATATAAATATTTAAAGTTTGAAAAAAACATTGTTATTAACGAAGATATATCAACATACAAAGATTGGAAACATTTTGATAGATCTTTGATATTAATTAAATAGATTTAAGGTTGAGGTAGACAATTATATTGAAAATTATATATCTGCCTTAGTAAAGCCTGTATTATTTCTTCTTAAATGCCGTACTTCTATAGTTCCAGAGTTACTCATTAAGAAACTTTGTAAGATGAAAGACCGAAGCAGACTTTTTTTATTGAATAGTACATATGTTTGTTTGTCAGTTACAATTTCGTTATTAATATTTCCTTTGGATGTTTCATTTTAAAGGTTATATATCAAATATGAAGTGAAAAAGTGGTTTTAGCCATATCTTTTTTTTTAAAACTCTCTTAAGCTCATGCAAAAATATCTAGCCGGAAATGATTTTAAGTGAACAAGTACCAGAGCTATTCATTTGCAAAAAAAAACCAGTAAACTGTGCAATATGTCAGGACATGTCATACTTTTTTATTGAAAAGGTCGACATATCAGCTTTTGCCTTTAACTTTCTTATATTATTTAATTAATAAGGTTTACATGTAATATTAAAGTTTATTGCCTGAAATAAATTTGTTTGGGCTGTTCTCAATATTTACTTAACTTATTTCATTATTTATAAAATTTTCTTAATAACAGCTAAATTCACTATTGAAATGTTCAACATGAACAAGATGGAGCCTTAAATAAACTTAAATGGTTCCAATTGGGTTCTCTAGATTTCCTAAACTTAAATTATTTCTTATTAAATTTTGGTTATAAAGTCCAAATTTACGATTACAAAATAAAATAAAAAAATAAGTGATTTGTTTCTTCGTTAATTACAGATTATTAATTTCAGCAACATAAAGGTCTTAAAAAAAACATCAGCAATAAAGGCGCAAACGAATCGCTTAATGTGAGACGATGTTCCAAGTGTGTATTAAAAGCATTTATGGGTATGCCCGTGACATCAGATGTCTGCACGTGTGTAGATGCCATAATTAAGATAAGATATCAGGTGTCACCTTTAAATAACATATTAAATGACAATCAAGACCTTACTTGTGCCAGGGACCTATACACATAGGTCCCTGTTTATGCTGTGTTTTTTTTACTCTTAAAAGAATGCAGATACACCGTATTTCTACTAATAACGTAATATTAAAACTTATATTTATATAAAAAAAACGAACTATTATGTAATTATCAGATCGATAACAGAAACTTTTTAAATCTTCAAATCTATTCAATAAAATTGTTTCGCTTCCTTATTTTGCTTAGAGACCTATACAAAATATAGGTCCTTGTTTTGTTCTTCAGTATCGTTTGAGGCGTGCACGAGTATTCATGGGCGGTCATCCTGCAGTTATTTTTTTCTGGGATTGTCTATTGAATCATCTGAATAACTTCTTTTACTTACCTCTATTATTGATGTTGCTTTTGGTGTGGACGCTGCTTTTGGTTCTCTAGTTTTAGGTGTAGAAGCTGCCTTTGGGGCTGACGTCCCTTGTTTCGTTTGTCCCTTTTGTGTAGTCTGTTAAAAGTAAAACACATGACAAATGATCAATTTCAGTCCATATTTTATATTGGTGTATGCTTTTTAACACAAATCCTGTACTTTTTGAATTATGCATAAGAATCCTTATACTAGTAAAAGCATGTTAATTATATTTCTTTTTAAGGTCTATGACAATAAATGTGGAAACCAACTTGTACATATGTATTTTTAGATGGATAATAATTAATTACGTTAAGAATAGGTGGCTCACATCCAAGTATATTATAATTATATCTAGTCTATTAAATTTTCCTGAATAAATTTAAATTTAAACACTTTAGTTTCAATCAATTAAAGGACACATCTCTAAACTAACAAAATTATTCTGACTGATATTATGCAACAACCACCAAAGAGTGCTAAAACACAATTCTACCACGACATGTGACTTGTGTTAACACACACTATTATTTGAAGACAGAGAATGGACATGGTGATATAAAAACTCAGATATAAACAAGGGTTATAATGACTGCAATTGAATCATCTGAACTGAAACTTCCTTAACTTACCACTATTTTTGATGTTGCTTTTGGTGTGGATGCTGCTTTTGTTGCTTTAGTTTTAGGTGTAGAAGCTGCCTTTGAAGCCGACGTCCCTTTTTTCGTTTGTCCCTTTTCTGCAGTCTATTAAAACATGACAAATAATCAATTTCAGTCCATATTTTATATTGGTGTCTTCTTTTTAACACAAATTCTGTACCCTTTGAATTGTACAACTTGTACATATGCCTTTTTAGAGGGATAATTAAGTTAAGAATAAGTGGCTCACATCCAAGTATAATTATATCTAGTCTATTAAATCTTAAAATAAAATTTAAATTTAAACCTTAAGTTCTGATGCTTGTTATCAAACTACTAGGGCTACGCCCTCGTGGTTTAATTACTATGCATCGAAACTCAAAACCGTTGGTTATTACCGCAATAACTCAATTTCAATCAATTAAGGGGACATGATTCTAGACCTGAACCTAACAAAACTTTGTACCACCACAAAATGAATTTCAAAAATTATTTTTAATGTTCTATGAACTTGCATGTGAAAGTAACTGAGAAACAGCTCCGGACAAAAAAAATTCTCATTTTCAATCAACTAAAAGGGCATTACAGAATTCAATGTGTAACTGGTGTATGGATGGACAACATGGCATAACGACGGACAGACAATGCCACGGGTGAATCTTAATCATTAATCCAGTTTCAATTCTGTATCACTTAAATATTTCAAGTTATGCTCATAAAAAACCAAGTATAAAAATAACTAAGGGCAAAAACTAAAAATATGTAAAAGAAAAGATTATTTTGCATTGCACTTCTCCTCCGTGATATCTTTCAACCTATTTCATATCACTAATCACCAAAGACAGGCGGACAGGGATGAATCTTAGTGCCTTATTCCATTCTTCTATTGACAGGGCATAAAACAAAACTGTAAGAAGACAGCGCGCTCGACTATTTTAGTGCTTGACAGAATAACGTTAGCCATCATGGGGAAATTGTTCATATTCAATAAGGTCCAGGTAATAAGTCATATTTTAAATGGAAGAGGACCATAATTGAAACATATTGATCGCTTTTATTATAAAGAAGTGGTACATTATAGACAATTCTGAGTTCAGGAATATTTTCAACATTCATTTCTATTGAACATTTGTAAAGACATAAAACAAACTAATAAGATTTTATTTCAAGTTTGATAGAAATAGCTTGGGTGGACAGTCTTTCAAAAATAATAAAAATAAGAATTAGTTTTTTTTACCATATTTCAAAAAAAAATGGGTTGGGGGATTCATCAATAATATGCATATTCTTAGTGGAAAAAAGGCCATAATTCTTGCAGTTGTCTGCTCTTGTTTATAGATTGGGGTCATGTTGGTAAAGAAGTATGCAAAATATAGAAGCAATATGTCAAGGGACATAGAAAATATTTGAGGTGGTACGCAAACTTTAACAAAGATTTATCAATAATATGCATATTATAAGTGGAAAAAGGGCCATAATTCTTAAAAAATGCTTGATACGGTTGTATGCTCTTGTTTATAGATTGGGGTCATGTTCATTGTTGGTAAAGAAGTATGCAAAATATAAAAGCAATATGTCAAGGGAAAATATTTGAGGTGGAACGCAAACTTAAATATTCCAACTTTCACGCTCACGCCGACGCTGGGGTGAGTAGGATAGCTCCACTATATATATTTCATATAATAGTCGAGCTAAAAACAGTCACAAAGTGATTCAAAACAGGTACTTACATTTCTTTTCTTGACATGCTGATTTACAGAAGAGGTTCTTTTCCGTTTTACAGACTGTTCAACTTCACCAGCGATATGATCGACCAAAAAAATTGGTTGTAGGTTCAAAAAAAATGAAGAAAAAACATTTTCTCAGCTTTTTATGTCGTATGCCTTGCAGTATTGGAGGAGAAGTTCACTATACAACACATTGATTCAAAGGGTGTCGTTTATTTTGTTTCCAAATAGGATACTTATTCTCCAGATCTTTGAACTCATTTGAAACTGCTTTAGGTGTCAGAGGAACTAAATTGCCAGCAATAAAGGACACAGCCTTAGACATAAGATGATGATATATAGTATCTACTGACTAGTCATAACAGCTCACTCAGACCACATTGAAACAAGGTGATCAAATCAACAACTTAAATTGATGAGAAATCACAATTATCCTTAAGGTAGCTACTTTGTTTACTGCCTATCATCTGTGAGTGTGGGCCTTACATATACTACTAACTCGACACATAATTGATAAGGTTACCTGCTGTTCAAGATATCCATTTGATGCACCTTTTTCTCGCTTTCGATCAATGAGCTGGCTCCTCGCTGATGAAGACCAAGTACGCTCCCAAGCATTCAGGGCATCTTTTGTCTCTAATAACAAAATAAAACAAGAGATGTGTTTGTCAGAAACACAATGCCCCTAACTGCGCCGCATTTATTTATTTTATTTTTACCTTGAAGGATGACCTTAACCTTTCACCATTCAAAATGTGAAGCTCCATGAGATACACATGCATGCCAAATATCAAGTTGCTATGATCAATATTGCAAAATTTATGACCAAACTTTAAGATAGGTTAAAGTTTTGGACAGACAGACAGACAGACAGACAGACAGACAGACAGACAGACAGACAGACAGACAGACAGACAGACAGACAGACATTTATGATCTGCCATCATTCACCTAATGTAAACACTCACATAATCATCCTGCTTCATAAACTTGAAAAGAATGTGTATAAAAAAAGTCTCAGCTGATAATAGTAATTCAGTTATCCTGTTGAACATATGTATACATGTTTCTTTTGGGTTTAAAAATTAATATATTACCAATACATGCATTATTTAATGGTTATACATAATAACATCATCATTTTATTCTGACCTTAAAGGAACTGTAAACCACTTTTGTTGAAGAAAGAAAAGTTCTAAAAGTATTTTTTACAATTGTAAGTTTATATTGATTAAAAAATCACGACTGGTATATTACATTTCTTGGAAAAAGTTCATATTTTCAGTATATTCGGTAATATGAGTCGCGAAAATAGGTGACATAACGATATACACACTATAAATAACACAAGTTGATCATTTTATATATAAAATATATACAATTCAATATGCATGCGCAATTTGCATTCCTGGGATTACCACGTGACGATGAATCATTTATTTTTGTATTTATTTATTTGACCTGGGTATGCATACCCACTAAAAATAAATAAATACAAAAATAAATTAAAAATAAAAAAACAACTTGGTAATGTTACATACTAGTTGTGATATTTTAATCAATATAAACTAATAATTGTAAACAAATACGGTATTAATAATATAATTTTAGAACTTTTCTTTTTTAGTCATTCACAGTCCCTTTAAACTATGATCTTAATAAGCTAAGTGTAACCTTGACCTTTGAAATAAGGACCTGGGTCTAATCTGTGCATCACTAAGAAAACATTATATCAATATTGCCTTCATAAAACGTGTTGATGCCAAATTATTGTTCGTACATACCGGCCAGATTTACGATTTCACATAGGTGATTCCCACTTTCTTTCAGCTCAAACTGTTGGCCAATGGCTGCATTCTCTGGCAGTTGACGTCTATGGACAACAGCCGTAGTACCATCACAGTCAAACAAAAGCAACGCATACTTGTATGACATCCTGAAATGAAGATGCCACAATATTTAAATGCCTGAAGTTGGGACTCATTTCTAGTCAGGATCATTAAATGAATTATCTATGCCTTGTGGTTTCGGAGAAGAATGTTTTTGAAGTTTTTACTATATACATTATGTCATACATTTTTGTATAAACACATTGGCAGAATCTATGCATAAGTCCACTTGACGATGTTGTATGCAAAATATTATTGCTCTGTGTTTACTTTATACATAGAGGGGTAACACATTCCGCTCCAGGGCGATCTAATTTTGACCATAAATAAGTAAATCTTTGAGGCACACTTGACGATGTTTCATGCCAAATATCTAAGCTCTATACCCTGTAGTTTAAGGGAAGAATATTTTTGAAGTTTTTACTATTTGCATATAGGGAAAACACATTCGGCCCAAGGACGGGGCTAATTTTGGCCGCAGGTCCGTAATTTGAAAAAACCTTTGTAGAGGCCCACTAGACAATGTTTCATGCCAAATATCTATGCTCTGCGTCTTATGATTTAAGAGAAAAAGATTTTTTGAAGTTTTTACTATATGCATATAGGAAAAATACATTTGTCCGCAGGGCAGGGCTAATTTTGGCCCCAGGTCCCTAATTTCTAGTTCTAGGCCTTGTGGTTTCAGAGAAGATGTTTTAAGTTTTCATTTTTAAAATCTATTTTCAGCTCTGGTGAACTACTTATGCAACAGACAAAACAATTTGAACAACTTTGAAAAAGGGTCACCCTAGGAACGTTCTTGCGAAGTTTCATTAAATTATGCCCAGCGGTTCAGAATGAAAAGTTATTTGAAGTAAAACGTTTAAAGCATGCATGGATGACAGACAACATGGTATCCTAAAAGCTCCCTATGAGCACTATGGGCTCAGGTGAGCTAATAACCACAATGTGACAGTACATTGCACAAACCAGACATTCTAAGTATCATTACCTTTCAAAGAGTAAATAAAAAGTAAAACAAAATGATTGTAGTAAATAACACCTGAGATTCATTAGAAAACAGACTATTGACTATTTATGTGAAAATAATATGATATGTTTAATAAAAAAAACAAACACATAAGCCCTCTGAAAAAAGTACAACGCCCTAACACTTCTATCCACTGTGCAAATACTATCAAATGACTCCCTTTCTACAGTATTAGTTTTTTATTCTTTGACTTAGCAAACTGGGAATCCGCAATGTGGTATTCATCCATTTGAATAAGGCATATTCCAATGTTTACTTATACAATATAGCCAGTTTAAAACCAGCATGTACTTAATAAACAAAATGGTAAATATTAGGTGAAAACAACTATCCTTTATTAGTCTTCCCTTAATTAAATTATGCTTCCTGTTTTATTTCATACTAGAATTACTTTTGCTAAATAGATATCACTGATGACCACTGTGCATGCCAGTCTCATTCCAATCTGCTGCACTGGGACCACCCCACTGTGTTTACAGCTGGGCATGTATAGCCTCTGGGCATCTGTTCTCAATTATAAAAGATGGCAATAACCCCAGAGAAAAAAACAGTTGTAAATGCATGCTATATGAGCTTCTTAATATTGTAAAGCTAAATAAAACATACAGTACTGAGATCATTATCCATGAACTCATGTGTAAAGCATATAGTATTAAAAAAATGTTAATAACATTCAGCGCTTTTTGTCAGCTGATTTTATAGCCATTATTCAGTCATGTTCTTAATGGTAAAATAAATCTTTTTTCCTTACATCAGTAAAAATTTAATAGTTTTATTTTTAGAAGTTTAGAAGAATATTTTTTCTGTGTAGAAAAAAAAGACTGCTAAGTTGAAACAAGACGATTTCCAAGCAATGAGGTCCCCTACCGGCTCCACCATTGTAAGATTATTATTTTTTGTATTTGTTGACGTAGCAACCAGAATTTTTGCTGAGAAACAAAATTAAATGACATGCATGATCTCCATATTGGCATCTGTCCATGTTTCAAGTTTCATGAAAAACTATGAAGAACTTTTAATGTTATCGCAGGATCCAGAAAAGTGTGACAGACAGACCGACGGACGGACGGACAGAGCGCAAACCAGAAGTCCCCTCCGTTGAAACCGGTAGGGGACAATAACCATTTAACAGATTGGTTTTCAATGATCTCATTAATTTTACAACAATTAATCCAAAAAATACCTAATTTTCACAATTGATAATTTGATTTTCAAATATCAGATATTTTCTCAATTTTGGGTGAATTGAATTATTTTTCTAAATATAACAATTTTTTAACACAATGTGCTTTGTTAGCTAATTTAATAAATGAACAACTGCATATGGATGAAATTACTGACAAAAATATACAAATTGAAGTCAAAATCTTAACACTGTGTCCTATTTGGATGCGAATCCATTCCTTCAGACCCCACTCACTTGAAAGCTGTTCCTGCCATGACACAACCATGATCAGACGTGTGCAAGCAGAACTTTATATACATTTCATCCATTAAATAAGTATTTTTGTAGTGCCCACAACCTTATAATATACTAAAATAAGTTATGTTTCTGATCATTTTATTCATGCAAAAATGGACTTATAACCCTATGAAGTAATATTTACTTGTCTCATAATTTATATAATATTGATCCTAAACACCTAAAAATCCTGAAGCAATTTCAATAACTTTGATAATATCCCAATCTATATAAGTTGTTTAGTTGTTTTATTAATACATGTTTATCTATTATAATACAGCGTAAAAGTCATTGCTAAAGTATTGATTCATGTAAAATAGAATATTCTGAGAATTAACAATACCGCATAAATCATGAAAACACACATGTAATGCATTACTCCGTTCATAGAAAAGAAGAGTTTCACATTCCTATATTTAGCGAGTTAAATGACTCAATAATTTATCCATTTAAAAAAACCAATGTGACACCTTATGTACCAGTCCATTTATGAACCAGGCCTTTTATGTACCACTTTGAAACTTTACGAACTACCTATAAACGCTGTATTATGTGAATTTGGATTTAGACATCAAACTGGGAATGGACATCATTTTGGTGATTTTCACAAAAAAACTGTTCATTTCATGATCTGAATTTATTTTTGTAATATTTTATCTATAAGCTTAATAAGCAATTTTCTGACTTTTTCCAGGGATGTATATTAGAATAAATCTAATATACATCCCTGCTTTTTCATTAGCAGTGATTGTATTTTTTATCATTTTTACTGTATTTTTATGTTATGAGGATTTAACATATAAAAAAAAAACAATAAAATATCCACTTTGTGTTATAGTAAAGTCAGTTTAAATGATATTATATATGCAAGTATCTATTTTAATTATAGTTTGTCAAACTAAATAAATAGAACATGTAAAACTGCATATTATGCACTGTTTATTCCCAAATTGATGTCTTATTCCAAGTTCACATAATACTGTGTTTATATATTATATACCAGTAGGTGTTATTGTCCATTCATTCATCAGTATGAATGGGCAATAATTACCTGTGCAAACAACTTTGATTAATTTGGTTCAAGTGTTGATTGAGTCAAATTTGAGTTAATCAAATATTGATCCCACTAAAACATTGCAATTCATTGTACTGAATCAATTATTTCTTTCTATCTGAAAAGTTTTTGTAATTTGGAAAAAAGTTTAATAAAACTTGATAAAATTAATTTGTTCGCGTAAATATTTAAAAAAAATGTATCAGATATAAAACTGAGTAACTAAGTATCTCAGTTCTTACTAAATAAAATATTGTTCCATTATATTTTATATCTGTTTTGTTATTGTAAAGAACCAAAAATTTGAATCTAAAAATGTTGAAAATAAAAAAAAACGAAATAATTGAAAATTTGTTCACGTAAGTAGTCATAAACTAATTTTGTTTCCATTGTGAAGAACCAAAAATTTGAATCTAAATTAAATGTAGATGATAAAAAAATATTGAAATCAGAATTGAAATTTGGGATAGAAATGAAATGGATTTTAATCATTTACTTCAATTTCAGGTAAGAACAATGACTCATTTATTACTACTGGGGCTAATAATCTACACTAAGAAACTCACTGACACTTAGACAATCTGACAAACAAACATAATCTATGGCAATATATAAAGAAGTGAAACTCCAGAAGCCTAACTTCATAAATAATATCACAACAAATACATTTAATTAATAACACACATTAATATTAAACCATATATTATTTATCTCTATATATTGTATATATGGTACATTAAGTGTAAGATAGTGGTACATAAAGTGCCGGTACATAAACAGACTGGTACGTAAGGTGTAACATTCCAAAATCGAGGCTCTGTATGTCAGCGATATACATTGCCTTTACAGCATTCTGATTACGTAGATGTTTATTGAATCTGAAACCTTTATAACAGTTTTACCACTAGGGGGAAGGTGACAGTCCTTACAATGGAGAATGTTAAGACAAATGGAGGATCTTTTCATACAAATTAATTTGCTAGGAATGTAAAAATTCAAGTTTTTCTAAGTTTAGTCTTTTTTTTCAAATAAAGCTTACCTTGAGAAAGGAATTAGCTATATGGAAAAATATTTACCTTTTGAGCAGGTTTATTGAGCTGAATTTTAGACCCAAATAAGCCTTAAACATCACTGTATAATAATGACTTATTTCATTCTAGCATTAGGCGACTACCACTGCAAATTATATCAATATATCCATCTCTAAAGTAAGATTGAACTATAAAGTAACACTGTCGTTTTCATTGTCAATATTTGTTTAAGTTAAGCATTATTGTGAAGGAACACTAACCTGCAATCAACTCCTTTTATCCAAATGAATATCACAATCTCACAACAAAACAAGAATGGTATATTAACAATGCATTAAAATGTATCTCCTGATGGTGTGTGCGCTTGGTTGCAGAATTGCAATGTAGTAAATTTATTAAAACTGGGATCAAATAGTCTCACCTGACAGCAATTTAATTGACAAATACACAGTGAAGTATTAAACAGATGTTAAAACAATAAGAAAGGAAACGGGGGCTCTTCTCACTGTGACATGTTGTTCTAACAGTACCCTCCACAGTGAGAAGGGTCCTTTCACACCTCTTGGCTAGGACCATTTCCTGGAGCCTAATTATTGATGGGTACCCATTTATGCATTACTTGTGGCAATAACTTAAAAAATAAGTAGATAAGTAAACTATTCAATATCAAATATATTTTACATAACATTAATATTAACAGGGCTTTTTTTCCTTCTTTGCGAGTGGCCCTGGAAGGACATTTTAAAATGTTGATAGGGACAATTCACACACCTAACATGGCCGTGAATTTTTTACAAAATTGGCCGTTTTTCACAATTTTAACAATACACGACTCAGTTTTTCACAATTTTAAGAAGTTCGCGACTCAATTTTTCACAATTTTGAATAGTTCACGACTCAATTTTTCACAATTTTGAAAAGTTCGCAACTAACTTTTTCACAATTTTAAAAAGTTCGCGACTTATTTTTTTACAATTTTAAAAAGTTTGCCACTCATTTTTTCACAAAGTGAGGGGGCCAGGGCCGCTTCACAAAGTAAGGAAAAAAAGCCCTGATTTAATTCTTCTATGTATGAAGTATTATGAAACTGGAGCTTCAACAGTGCTATTCACTATTATAATTGAATTCCAAAGTTCAAACTGCAATTCATCTATAAAAATGCATCTTATATATGGTATTATATGCAGCTTTGTTTCACTATAGATTAATTCACTTTGTTAAAAACACATCAACATGTGAATTTTAAAGCATACATGCAATTATGAACAGTGACATAAAATATTAATAAGAAGTAGCCATAACACTTTTTAAACAACTTGGTATACATCTTTTACTATGGATAAACAGGTGCAAGTCATTAATTTATGAAATATCCATGTGAATGGGATGATGAGTCTTTGTACAAATGGTATTTGTCCTAGAGAAGTCAATTGATTTCCTTGTTTTAATGTTATTAATATTTTAAATGGTATGTTTCACTTTGAAAATGACTTTGGGTTATGCCAATGAAATATGTGTTGAATTAAAATAATCAGCAAGTGGCCACTTCAATATTCTGGCCTTTTCATTTTAACATTTCCTAGTACGAAGTCAAGAAGATTATCAGATAGTCCCAAGCTAGTGGACCACAAGTTTTATTGGGCACCCTACTGTGCCCTGTCTGCAGTCCCAAGCATTCAACACAACTAAGCATATTCAGCTTCAGCAATGATCTGCTTAATCTCTCTAAAGATGGTCTTAAACTGTTGGTATTGGACAGCATTTGTATCACCATTTTAATTGACCATGAAAAAACTAGTGCTCATGTTTACAAACCTATTTAAAATTAATTTCAATATGATTGTAAACTTACTTTTAATGGTAATCCATTGTTGTTTGTCAAGCAATAATAAATTTCCAGTGTCACACAGTGTGATACTGCGTCAGGAAATGCAAACTCTGACTATGACTCATAACTGTAAACAATGTAAAATTTGGAGAAAAACAAAAACAAATTGTAATTAATGTTCTTCTTGTATATTAATTGAAAAAAAATGTTTTACTGCTAGCCACACTAATCAATCAAGTTTTTCAAATAGGCTTTTAAATGCTGACACAACCATTATTTATATGTAAAAAGGAATGTTACATGCAAAGTATGATTTGATCAATCAATGCAAATAACATATAAACAATAATGCATATAATTTTAAGTATGTGTATTTTACGAAATACGGACATTAACTTGTTCATGACTTTTCACTAGGCGGACAAATAACCAGCAAGAAAAAATACAGGGCATAAAATTACCCGTTCATTAACAGTTGAGGGCGGACATTTACCCTGCTGTGAATAACGACGAAGAGAAATCCGGGTATTTTTGTAGTTAATATTGCTGGGCCAAGTGTGAGGTTGAGCGCTCTATAACCAGGTTTAAACTCCCAATGCTTTGCATTGACCGTTCCAAGGCGGTGACCCCAGCTTTATTCATATTTTGTGTTTATGTTGGTTTGTATTGTGCTGTATTGTGCTGTTTTGTACTGTTTGGGCAATCGGTCACTTGCCTTAAATAAAGGACCAACTAATTGTTTTTAATAAAAATTCAATACTGCTCCAGCAGCTGGAGTTTCACTTCTTTATAATGCATGGTATATCGCGAATATTAACAAACTGTGGGCACTGTTTTATATAAAATTTTAATTATGTCGTTTGTAATCACACAAACAATTGAAGGATAGCCAAGGCAAAGCAAAGCAGATAATTAATCTATTTAAATGTTAAAAACCAAAATGTCCTTACTACTTATAAATACTCAACATGTGCTTTTTAAATCCGACTCCTGTCTACAGCTCAATAAGTTGAGAAAAGAAATTTAATCTTTATTTTAAATAGTAGGCCTGAATACGACTTTTGTCTATAGCATAATGAAAACAATAAACAGGATATCTACAAGTAAATAAGGGGCTGGGTAAATGTCCGCACAGAACTTTTAACGCTTGGGTAATTGTCCGCATTGTAATTTTTCTGGCCGGGTATTTGTCCGCCGAGTCAAAAATAATGAACAGGTAAAGGTCCCACCAGGTAAATGTCTTTGTCTATTTTATCCGTCAATAATAATTATTTTTTCCCATCATAAATTATTTGTGTTGTTACCATCTTGATTAATTCTAACTACCAACTATCTTTCAAATGGGTAAATTATCTTGATAACGATGTTTGAGATTCACAGCTTGAATATATAATGTAGTGATACTAATGTGAGCATGTAATATGCAATATGTTGATTATTGCTTCAAACAGGAAAATTGAATTACGTGTCAATGGTTATCGAACAGTTTGAATAACAGTAATGAACTATATATTATGCAGGTTTTTTTTCCCACTTTTTGGGAAGATAGCTCATGGCTTTGGAATTGGGAATTTTATCGGCGTTTTCAAGAAATTTGGAAAATAAATTCAGGATTAAAAAATTTCGCGCAAAAAGTCTACTGAATTGGGGAAAACTAGTTTGATATAAGTTTTAATAATAATTCAGATTAACGGAATAAAATCAAATAAATCCTTATTGTAAACTTTTTTTAGATGTAATTGAAATAAAATTGAGATAAAATAATCATTAGACACTTAACAAAAAAAAATATTTTTTTTTATATTTTTTTTGAAATTGGGATTTTTTTTACCAAATTTTGGGAAAAAAGTATACTTTTTGCCATTGGGAACATAGCCGTTATTCGGCTATAAAATCGGGCCAAAAAAAAACCTGTTATGTATATGGTGTGTAGCCGAATTTCTAAAGGTAAGTGGTCTGAGACAACACCGCACAAACAAACAAAAACAGTAATACAATTAATCAAAAACGAAAATCATACAAGGGTTATTAAAGAATATTAATAAACTTACCATTTCTGTTGTTCATTGTGTATGGTAAATCCTTGTTGGTGGCATTCTCTTCATTTTCGCAATTAAACATGAGCTCCAATTATTTTCTCTGTCTATAAAACAGCTAAATTTCAGTAATTGCTTTCATTGTCATACCACATCAAACAAAACTGCTGCATTGTATAGCTATGGCTTGTCTCCGGACATGGCTGTCACAGTGTGTGCAGACTTCATTTTGAATTTGCAGCACATTGAGTCGTACTTTTCTCTTATAAAATCAATCTGAAACACAAGAATTCATATTAAAATACCCGTGTCTTTCTTTTGAACAATTATTAGACATTGTTAATGTCATGGAAACATGAACAGGGCTGGGTATACACTTGAAAGCACCATCTATTAAAGTAAATTTGTGCATAACCAATGTAATCACAAATATTTTTTACAAGTGTTGATTAGTTCTTTTCTACATGTGCTTGCCAGACCATACAACTAGATTTTCAAATAACTTGCACGGACCAACATTTTCCAGGGGCAATATGACATCCATTAATGCTGTAACACTTTGAATTTGAGAAATATCAAGTATATACAGACAAATACTTTTTCTGAAAAACATTTATCGTTTGTTGATCATTGGCATGGCCTAATATTTCATAAGTTAAATTGCTACCCTGGAGGATTGTGTTTAAAAGCCTTAAGGCCAAATTGTGTGCGAAACAATAAGAAAAAAATATAATAGGATTATACAAACTTAAGTTGATAAACTCGTATTTGTTTATTGTACTAATGTGGATTATGTTCGATAGCTGGGGTATTTTGATAGTTTTACTCTTGTAAAAATCTGCACTGAACGTTCGGTCAGACAAGAGCCGACCTAGCATTTCTTCGAGTTTGAGGAGTGTTTTATAGTAGTTTATGTTGGCAAATAGCCGTTTGTGTCATTGTTCGTCACGAGGCAAACTTTACCAACAAAATGGTACATAGTTTACGAAAATTGAGGTATATAATGGCTTTAAAATGTTGCTGTAGGTGATGTTCCTGTGTCCAGAGATACATACCTTGTATGTATATATATATGTCATCTTAAGCCTAACTCTTATTTGTATGCCCCCTTCTTCAAAGAATCGGGGTATATTGTTTTTGACCTGTCTGGCTGTCTGTCATTCTGTTTGAATGTCTGTCCCAAAACTTTAACCTACCCGTCAATAATGCAAAAGTTATGACAATACTTCAACCTACCGGTAGCCTACCGAAAGGTTAAAGTAGTGTCATAACTTTTGCATTATTGACGACAACATCTTGATATTGGACATGCATTTGCATCTCATGGAGCTGCACATTTTGAGTGGTGAAAGGTCAAGGTCATCCTTCAAGGTAAAAAACAATCCAAGGGAAGTAATAAGCTTTAAAAGGGAGATAATTTCTAAACCTGCCAGATGATAAATAGAAATTTTATTTCAAAGCGGCGCAATAGGGGGCATTGTGATTCTGACAAACACATCTCTGTTTTTTTTTGTTTATTTGTCTTAAAACAAATTACATTTTATTGGTTTGTTCAGTTACATATTTTATGTCAATGATGTAAAGGTTTTGTCCCACAATAATGATTATTTGCAGACATGTACAACTCATGTTATCTACAACAGACATCTTATTAGTTTTTGCCCGTAAATTAGGTAGCGCCTATAATCATATTAGTGTAGGAGGAGATATTGGCCAGGACGGACGGACGCACGGACATACGGAAGGACAGCGGAGATAACCAAAATATCCCCACCTTTGTTTCAAAAAGCATGGGGATAATTTAAGAACGATTGGACGGAAACATTAAACAGTGCTCACACGAAAGCACGTGCGACAGTTGGATAGCCTTGGCCGTCTTCGTAGATATACAATGTTCAATGTAGTTCCGGAGTATTCAGAATAACCCAACAACACCAGGCGTCACAAGGACTAACAACAATTGAGGAAGACAAATGAGAACAAACAGAAAAGTCAGCGCCTGCCCGTTGCCAAATATACGTGTGCTTGTACTTTAACTATGGAACGGCGCATGTAAAATCAATATAGCTAAAACACTGACACATTGATAAATGTCAAACTGTGACACTTATTTTATTAATTAATGAAAACTTAAGGTACAAACTTGCTTACATGTGTGAACAATCAACTGTTTATACCCCAATATGCATATGATAATGTATGGGGAACGACCCCGGGGCGAATGGACACAGGGCGAATGTGAAACTAGGGCGAACGGACCCGATACCGTGTTTAAGTGACTTGGCCACGCACCCAACACCTGTGAGTCAGAAATGCAGTCATGAAGATTTTTAGTTTTAAAAAGTGAATATTTCAACTTACATATTAAACCGTCACAACCAATCAATTAATAATCAATTATTTTAAATGATTCAACTTGACAGAGTAGTAAACTAAACAGTACACTTATAACTAACGCGTTTTAATTAAAAGACGATCGTCCCACAATTCGCGAAAATAGGTTGCCCTTTTTAAAACAATATTTGTGTGGTTAGAATTATCACTGACTAACATTTTAATGAATTCTTATGTCATTTTAGTGTACTTACATACGATATAAACGAACATTACGGCTATCATTGAATAAAAAACAACCAAAAAAAAACGACACTTTCCTTCTTTTTCCCATAATTGTTTAGGTGTTCTTAAAATATTTTAATTGTAAAAAACTGTTTCCATCGATATTAATTACGAAAAATCTCGTCGTTATCAAACACGGGAATTAAGTCGGACAATAAAATTGTGAGCGTGTCTCACGTCGATCCCCTCATCTACATGTATTATTGAATAATGTTTATTCCACAAACAGTATCATATTTTTTATGTTTGTTTCAGTATTTTTGTTAGGATTTGCAATAAGAGATGATATTTTTTAAATATATTTTAGTTGGATACACACTAAAAGTTAAAAATAATAATAATGTTCAAACTGAAAATAACATATAATCACAAAAAATACATTGACCAAGCGGGATTCGAACCAGAGACCTTTCGATCCCCAGACCAGCATCCTACCACTAGACCACTGTTGCGACTATAGCGTAAAATGGATAACACAGAGATAACCAAATATCTATAACACACAGATAAGCGACAATCTATAAATACATATTTTAGGACACACCTACCTGTGTTAGGCTCCGCCCATTCAGCGCTTTTTCAGCGGTTTGGACGAATGCGCATGCGTAGCGATTAATCGCGTTAAATCGCTTAAAAAGTGGTTGCGCAATTCAGCGGATGAAAACCGATTAAATCCGTTTAAAACGCGTCATAACCGCTGAAAATCTATTAAGCGCTTAAATCGGTTTAAAACGCGTATTTTTTAGCGATTTTTTACCGATTAATCGCGGAACACAATCGCTAACTCTACTGTATAGCAGTTTTCTGACTTTCTTGAAGTTGATTATCATGTATTTGAATATTACGGATGTCAGAATCGTCAGCAGTACCGAAAAGAAATTTAAAGAATCCGCCTAGGGTAATAATGAGCGTTTTTGGGTATGACTTAGTGTTTTATAATCTAGATAACTGTCAAGTACGTTGTCATACGTTGCAACGCTTAATAATTGTCAGGCTTTTAAATCGTCAAAAGATACATATACTGGATATTATAGAGCATGGTAAATGTTCAGTTTTACTGTTTCCCCACAAAGATCATAACTACAAAGAAAATTTGCGAATCGAATTTTAATTTTGTTTATTTACTGAAACGTGAAAATTCCCCTTTAATGGCCTTAGTTTAAGATCCAAACTGAATTTTTTTTAAATTTAATTTACGAACTAGAATTATTGAGTGAATTTAAAGGATATTAGATTCTACTTCAGATTATTAGTTTAATTGCAATGTTTAGGTTGTGTAAATAGCAGGAACTTTCTGGTATCCGTGATATCAAAATGAAAGGATCATTCATGAGATCAAAAGCAAAATGGATTGACGAAGGTTAAAAACCTACTAAATACTTTTGCAATGTGGAAAAACAGCACTCATCTAGTTAAACAATACTTTATATTATAAACAATAACGGTCAAAATATATATGATCAAAATGAAATTTTATTATAAGCTACCACATATTATAAGACTTTATACTCAAAAGGCGAAATAAAAGACAGTGATAACACTATTTTTGATGAACTTTATATGATACACGGTGCAAAATTGAATAACGATGAGGCTCAAGTATTAGAGGGCATATTGACAATGGAAGAAATCGTGACTTCCTTGAAAAATATTAAACATTTTAAAAGTCCTGGTTCAGATGGCTTCACAACATATTTTTTTTATTTTTTTCTGGAAAGACCTTAAGTATTTCAATTTAAGGAGTCTTAATTATGCTTTTATTTCTGGAACTATGTCAATCACTCAAAAACAAGGTATTATCACCTGTATACCAAAAAAAAAATAAGCCAAGACACTCCTTTAACAATCTTACACCATTAACACTCTTAAATGTTGTATACAAAATAGCTTCAGGCACAGGTGCAAACAGGATTGAAACAGTACTTGACAAATTAATTTCCAACGATCAGACAGAATTTATTAAAGGAAAATATAGAGGTGAAAATACAAGACTTTTGTATGATATCCTAAAATATACAGAAGATAACAAAATCCCGAAACTTTTATAAACGTTAGACCTTGAAAAGGCATTCGACTCATTGGCATTCAATTTTATTGAAAAAACTCTAATTTATTTTAATTTTGGTCCAATGTCCAAAAATGGATATCTCTTTTGTATACAACTCTATGTCAGCCATTCAGATCAATGGATTCCTGTCAGAATCATTCAAAATTGAAAAAGGCTGCCGTCAGGGCGATCCGATAAGTTCTTACATTTTTATACTATGTGCAGAAATATTGGCAATCAAAATACGAAACTCAAAACAAAGTAAAGGAATAACAATTGAAAACATTGAATATAAAATTTCCAAATTTTCAGACGACACATCACTTCTATTAGACGGTTCTGAAATTTCTCTTAATACTAAACTTGACCTACTTCATACCTTTGCCCTGGAATCTGGACTAAAAATTAACTATGACAAAACAAAACTCATTTTTTTTTTTATTCAATATCATACATACAATGTAAACATGTATATGAGCATACATTACAGTGATTGTACAAAGCAATAAAGTTCAGACATGTTATACAAGATATGCTAATATATATATATATTTTTTAGAGAGAAAAGAAAAGAACAACAGAGAAATAGTTATGAACATTGATGAGTTGTATAAAGTCTGAAGAAAGCATACTGGACTTGTGTGTTTTGTTGTATATTCACAATGATCTTGTCCGATTGAGAAAAAAAAATAAACAAAACTATTTTAGAGGGATAAACTAACATTAGAGTGAAATGTATATTAGTGGACAAAACATTATGAGAATTTAATCCGATTCCATTTTTGTTCAAAGATTTGTAATGTGTCATTACTGAGGGCTATTTCTTTCTCAATCTGGATTTTTAGTTTAAGACTATGGACAAAACAATTAAAATTTGGTACTTGTTTTTTGTACTTCATGTTTAAGATAAAATATTTCATCAATATAACCATAAAATTCACAATATTATTACAGTCTATTGATTTCAATGAGTTAATTCCGAAACTTACATCTAAGAAAGATAGTTTAATGTTTAGTTGATGTTGTTCAAGAAAAGATATTAATTGATTCCAAATAGGCTGGATGTGTTTGCACTCCCAAAAAAGATGTTCTATAGTTTCAATGTTTTCACTGCAGAAGTCACACAGATTTGAGTTAGATAATTTGCATTTATATAGATATTTGTTTGTAGCTATAATTCTATGGATGTATTTATATTGAAAATTTCTCAGTGTGCTTTCAATTGTTGCTTTATATGGCATGGTAAATATGTGTTTCCAATTTAGTTCATTTTCTCCAAAAAGGACTTGCCATTTATTTTTGATTTTGGAGTTTTCTGTAGGGTTTTTAATTTGCAGTGTGTAAAATATTTTATTTGTTTTGTTTTTTCTTCCAAGTATGTTTTCTACAAATGTTGTTTGAGTACATGGTGTATTATTTGTATTGATTTCGGATTTAATATGTATGGGTATGCTTTTGATTAGTGTGTAGTACTTCAGAAAATTATTTGAAGGTATTCCGTATATGTAACATATATTATCAAAAGAGTAGAAATCCTTAATTCTGTAGTCATATAATTGGTCGACATATTTAATGCTTCGTTCAAACCAGTCTTTATAGAAAAACGTCTTATTGTTTGACGTTATGTCTTTATTATTCCATATTATTGTTTTACTGCTGGTTTGGGTTTGTAAATTATGAGTGACATCACTCCACGCTGATAGAACATCAGACAGAAATATGTTTTCGTTTGCAATTTCATGTAAGATAGTATTGCTGATGTTACATTGAAAGAGTAAGGAGTCACCATATTTTTTTAGGATTTTCTGGTAGAATAATTTCCATTTACTCGTATTGGTACTATCTAGGTATCTTTTAACCCAGCTGCATTTGATTGCATTCAAGAATGAGTCAATGTTCGTTAATTGGATACCTCCATTTTCTACAGATTGAATTAGCTGAGTTCTTTTTATTTTATCAGGCTTACCGTCCCATATGAAATTAAATATTGCTGATTTTATATCGTTAATAACATCAATTGGTGGATTTGGGAGAACTGTAAATACATATATTAACTTAGGAAGTGCAAACGTTTTCAATACTGTGTTTTTTCCAATAAGTGTAAGTTTACGATGATGCCATGATTTTAAGCAGTTTTTAAAATTCTGTAATTTAGGTAGTATGTTTTTTAGAACTGTATCCTTTTCATTATTTGTGAAAGTAATTCCTAACGTTGTGGCTTCATCGGATGTCCAATTAAATTTCATTTCTTTATTATATTGAACATTACTTTGTTTTAATTTACCTACTCGTAGCACAGTACATTTACTTTTGTTTAGTTTAAGACCCGATGTCATTCCGTAAAGGGTTAGCGACTCTATAAGGTTATGGAAAGAATCGTAATTGTCATTTAAAAAATAAGTTGCATCGTCAGCAAATAGGGATTGTTTGATTTCTTCGTCAGGTTCTAGTGATATGCCTTTTATGTGTTTATTTGATTGGATGTGATGTGATAGATACTCGATGCAAATAATAAATAGGGATGATGAGAGTGGACATCCTTGTCGAACCCCTCGTTCGATGTTAAAACTGTTTGAAAAGAAGCCATTGTTAATGATTATACTGTTAATATCGGTATAGAATAGTTTGACCCATTGAATGAGACTTTCACCAAAGTTCATATTTTCTAAGCAAGAGAACATAAATGAATGATCAAGCGAATCGAATGCCTTTTCAAAGTCTGCAAAGAATATTAGACCAGGATTATTTGAATTGTTGAAATAGTTTATGCATTCTTGGATAAGACGAACGTTTTCACCAATGTAACGTCCTTTTATGAAACCAGATTGAGATTTTGAAATGATTGATGGTAATATTTTTTTATTCTGTTTGCTATACTTTTAGTTGCAATTTTATAATCATTGTTAAGTAAACTTATCGGGCGCCAGTTTGATAATGATTCTAAGTTTTTTCCAGGTTTTGGAATAAGTGATATAATACCTTGTTTTTGTAGCGTAGTTAAGTTTTCGTTGTTAAATGAATAGTTAAGTGAATTAATTAGATGTGTTTTTATATCATTCCAGAATATTTTATAAAATTCGATTGTGATGCCATCAGATCCTGGGCTTTTGTTATTTTGCATTTCTTTTAGGGCTAATCCACATTCATATTCATTAAGCAATCCGTCGCACAGTTGTTTTTCCTCCTGGTTTAAAGCGTGATGTGTATTTTTAAAAAGGGTGTTATTTTCAACATTTTTTCTTTTATAGAGGGTTTCGAAAAATATACGTTGTTCTTCTAGTATTTGAGTTCTGTTTGTTATATCTTTGCCGTTGACTACTAATTTGTGTACAGTTTTTTGTTCACTTCTACGTTTTTCAATGTTTGCGAAATATTTTGTATTTTTTTCATTGTGTTCAACATGCTGTGCACGCGCTCTTAGTATTATTCCATTGAGATGTGTATGATAGATTCCATCTAATATTTGTTTTTTTAATGTTATTTCATTTTCAATGTCGGTGGTATCATTTGTGTTTGTTTGATGCAATTGTTTTTCAAGTGTTTCAATGGTTTTGATGGTGTCAGTTTCAAGTTTGTGTGTTTCTTTTTGTTTAAATGATGTGTATCTAATTGTTGTGTTACGTATATTTCCTTTAATTACTTCCCATAAGGTGTTTGGGTTTGCATCTTTATTATTTTGAACTGTATTTAATATTTCCTGTTTTATTTGTGTTTGATATTGTGTATCTAATAAAATGCTGTTGTTAATTTTAAAGTATCCTGGGCCTCTTTCAGGTTGCATATTGTGGAGTTTAAGTTCAACTAGAGAGTGGTCAGTCATAAATCCTGGTTTTATGTTACATGTGTCAATAATGTTGCAAAGAGATTCAGATATTAAAAAATAGTCTAATCTACAAAATATTGTTGGTTTTGTGTTTGAGTGCCAGGTGAATTTGCTTTCGTTTGGGTATACTGTACGCCAGATATCTATCATATTGTAGGTTACAATTATGTTATTTAAAATGTTTCTATTTTTAGTATGAGTATAAAGGTTTCCATTCTTTTTATCCATTAATGGGTTCAGGACAGTATTGAAATCACCACCGATTATAATATTTTTATCTTGGTTATTAATTATAAAGGATTGTAATGTTTCGTAAAATGTGGAATCGTCTATGTTAGGGCCGTAGACGTTGATTAGTGTTATTTGTGTTTCGTGTATTTTGATATCTATACTTGCTTGTCTACCAATTATTATTTCCTTAAAGTTATCGACTGTGATCCCAATATTATTTTTTATCAGAAAGGCCACGCCTTGTTTATTAGAATGTTGACCACTAAGATAGATGTCTCCGTCCCATTCATCTTTTAAGGTTTGTGTTAAAGTATGTGTCAAGTGACTTTCTTGTAATAGGATTATACTATATTTTTTTTCGTCTAACCATTTGAAGATTTTTATGCGTTTTTCTTTATTATTTAGCCCTTTTACATTTAAGGTACATATCTTAATCATTTAAAGAAGTGGAGGGTGAGTAAATGATAATTTGTGTATGCTTGTCCAGTTGGTCCCTATTTTAAAAAATGCCCAGTTGGTTTCTAGTATAAGACATAAGATATCATTACATACAAACGAAAAAAGAAAACAAAAAATATGGATACAAACAGCTGAATAGTCCATAAAAAAAAGAAAACAGAAATAATCACAAAAGTGATAAGAAAACAACAATAAACGATTTGTCTCCAAAAGAGACATACATAAGCGCACTTCCGTACACTGGAAATGCACAAAATAGTTGAAATAGTGATCTGAGTATAAAATTATATATATAACATCGTAGATTGTATGGTAACTTATAATAATAATAATATACCAATACAAAAACGACTCAATTGTGTGTGGAGGGTGGTTCGGTGCGTGTGGGTGTGTGTGTGTTTGTGTGTGTGTGCGCGCGTGTGTTATGCGCCTGTGTTGTGCATGCTCGTGGAAAGGAGTGTGCGCGCCGGTTCAGTTTATGTGTGTGAATGCGCGCGTGTGTGTGTGCGCGTGTGTGTGTGTTTGTGTATGGTTTTTGTGTGCGCGGCCGCGTGTGTGTGCGTGCACGTATTCGTGTGTGCGTGCTCGTGTGTGTGTGTGTGTGTGTGTGTGTGTGTGTGTGTGTGTGTGTGTGTGTGTGTGTGTGTGTGTGTGTGTGTGTGTGTGTGTGTGTGTGTGTGTGTGTGTGTGTGTGTGTGTGTGTGTGTGTGTGTGTGTGTGTGTGTGGGTGGGTGGGTGGGTGGGTGTGTGTGTGTGGGGGTGTGGGTGTGTGTGTGTGTGTGTGTGTGTGTGTGTGTGTGTGTGTGTGTGTGTGTGTGTGTGTGTGTGTGTGTGTGTGTGTGTGTGTGTGTGTGTGTGTGTGTGTGTGTGTGTGTGTGCGCACACGAGCGCTCGCGTATGTGTATGTGTGCGTGTGCTGGTTGTGTAAAACGCGTGTGTGCGGGTGCGCGTGTGTATGTGTGTGTTTGTCTGCGGTTGAGTGCGTGCGTATGTTCGTGTGATTGTAAGCGTGTATGTGAGTGTATGTGTGTATACATGCATGTGTTCTGTCTTATTATTTTGCACTGTGTGTACCTGTATCTCGTAAAAAAAAACGTTGTAATAATTGATAAGCTTAGGTTACAATAATGACTATAACATGACTATTACAATGACAAAATATGTATTCTTATACAAACATGTTGTGCTATTATTTGTCTAGAGGTTCACGACAATTAAAAAGAACCTATGCATCTACTGTATTTGAAAATCATCTATTGATTATATATGTATATCTTCATTTATTGTTAAACACAATTAATGCAATCAGTACGTTTTAATAAACTGTTAAAACTCATTTTGATAGGTTCCAAGAAATATAGTACACATTCAATAAAAACTAAACACAAACTAATGTGGGGTTCAACCAATTTCAAAGTACTAGGTATCATATTTGATGTCGACCTAGAGAAAATGATTGATTATAATTATTTTAGAAAATTGACAATGTTACAAAATATCATACATTTTTGGAAAAGGAGAAATATTTCACCATTAGGGAAGATAACTGTAGTTGAATCCATATTACTCCCCCTTTTTACACATTTATTTATTTCTCTTTCTAGCCCAGGATTACATGTATTAAAGCAAATACACAATTGTTTTTACAACTTTATTTGGGACGGTCCTGTCAAAATCAAACACAATGTTCTTATCAAACCTTATGAAGAAGGAGGGCTCAATATGATAGATATATACTCATCTGAAAAAAGTATGAAACTAACATGGATAAAGATACTTGCAATATGTGCGGGTACATGCTTTGTATTAGTATATTCATTGTTTGATGTTAAAAAATGTTATATATGGGAAATGCATATGTGCAAAAAATTGTTAAAAGATTAAGTAACACATTTTTTAAAGATGTTCTTAATTGTTATAGCATCTATGTTAATAAATTTAAGGTTTGTACTTTTGATGATGTATTAAACATGCCATTATTTTACAACGACAACTTTAAAATTGGTATTAATTGCATTTATGAAAAGAGCATGTATGACAGCGGAATTAGACTTGTAAGAGACATATTATGTACCTCTGGAGGGTTCAATACCAAGAATGATATTGAGAATAACACTGGAAAAGTGCTTAATTTTTTATTCTATGAAGAAGTGAAAAGAACTGTACAAGATTTCATTAAAAAGTCAAGTTTTGCTTCTGTTAACAAGCCAAACACCACTGGATTATTTATCTCTTCTTATCTGAATGTGATTATTTTAAAGCAAAACCATAATAAATCAATATATAGGACATATGCATTTAATAATAAAAAACCTACAGGTCAAAATAAATGGAATGAAATATTTAATAATATTGATTGGAAGTTTACACATAATTTTGTTTTTAAAAACTCCAGAAATACATATATACAATGGCTTCAATCTAGAATTGTACACAGAATCCTGGGTACAAAATCTATGTTATATAAAATGAAAATTGTGGACGACAATCTATGTTCTTTATGTACAAAACATGAAGAAACCTTAACTCATCTTTTCTGGGAATGTGAACACATTCAACCTATTATCAACTATATAAAACATTCAATGATTCTAAACAACATCAATTTGACCAACATTTCTTGCCAAGATATGCTCCTTGGAATTTGTTCTGAAAACATGACCCCTATTAATATTTTATTTCTTGAAATAAAAAGTTATTTATATTTTTTTGAATAAAAACATAGTAAAATTCCAACAATACCAGGTAGCGATATGGTTGAGCGATCTCACTGATACTAGCGTTCAGTCAAGTAAACCCCTATCTGTGATAAGCGGATTGTCATGTAAGACAATCCCTCACTCGAATAGTTATGATATGGTTGGTGAACAAATGTTTGAAACGAATGCCTTTCAAACGTTTTTCATCGTTCCGAAAATCCTATCCTACAAATTCAATGGGTGAATTTTTAGTAGTCAAAGTAATAACAAGGTATGTATGAAAGACGCATGGTTTGAAAATTGCACAACGATGGGTTCAAAACCATGGCTAGAATTAGCACCGAACAATTCGTCCTTAGTTGTAATTAGTCAAGAACAGATATCCGTCATATAATAGAAACAAAATGAAACGTACATGACAATAATTCCGGGTGTTTGTCGATTTATAGACTCGTATACTTGTGTTGTACCAGAGATCACTAAAGGCCACAGTTACTCGATTTCCGTTACAATACTCTCTTCGGCGTTGCACTTACTGACTCTAGAAGGCAAACGACGTATACAACTAATTGAAACGTCCCATGTGGAGCCTCCATTTAATAAATATACGTTAAATATTAGCGTATGATACCATACGATCACATCAACAGAAACAAATGTTATGTTCGGCCTGATTGTATTTGGAATAAGAAGAATGCCGCATACGGTTAACAGTGTTGGAATAAATTTTGGTAATAAATTTCATGTATTTTAAATGTATTTGTGTATTATGTGAATATAAATTAATTGATGCAAAAAAATAAGCAAGAAACCACAAATAAAATTCAAGCTATTCAATGTGCAAGATCTGAAACCATCGATGTTTCTATCTATGTTATGCCTTCATAAAAATAGCCGAAGCATGAACGTCGGTGTGAGTATCTTAGTGGTTATAACTGTTGCTTTATATTCAGCAATTGTTCAAGTGCTTTAAGTAACATTAATAACATTTGTTGGTAAGGAATGTAATAAGATCATTTTAGTGTATGCACATACTAGCCATTAGTAGTTTATGTGTCAGATATTGACGAATGCGCACGTAATCCATGCCTAAATGAAGGTACATGTCCCAGTGATCTTAACGTTTAAACCTGTTTATGTCGATCTGGGTTTAGTACACGAAATTGTAAAACCGGTGAAATATACCAAAAATGGTGTGAGCAACTCCTCGGAAATATATCCAAATGAATGACACTTAATTTTGCAATAGTTTATGATATCCACACTTCAATTGTAAAGTGGATGCTCCGTCTCATGTCTTATGTTAATGTGAAAATCAATCAATAAAGCAAAACACTAGTGCTACTAGTACGTTTTCGAAATCGTTAACATAATATCTTGATCGACGGATACTATTACAAGAAATGTGAAAACGCACACAATTAAATGTTGTCATCAGCATCAGATCTCTGAATGTTAAACATTATTTGATAATTGTGTTGTGTCGATGCATATTTTCTGCTTTGCTGGAACCGATTGAAAAGCGTGCGTTGATCGCATGATTGCTATCCTGTGACTATAGAAAAAATACACAATATGATAGTAAGTTCGCATTTGGCTTCGATCGCACGATTCGATGAAACAGACTACAGGTAAAAAAAAACAATTTTCAAAGAAGTTACTTGTTTGGTTGTTGTTGTTTTTTTTCAAAATGAATGCGATCGGTTTGAGGTATTTTAATGCGGGCCTTGTAGGTTACAATATCCCCGTCAAAATGTTGTGACCGAGACATTATGCTTTATTAAGTTAGTGCTCGGTTTTGATTGGTTGTAAATCATGGTTAATTTTATTGAATATTCAATTGAGAAACTTATGCTATAAGTATGTAACGTGCTTTAATAATATTAGGTACTACGTATGCGCATGTGACCAGGGTTTTACTGGAATAAACTATGAAAGTTCTCACATGGGATTTTTTTTATCAGAAACACAAGCTTTTGTAAAATATATTTAACAAAACGCCAATATATATATATATATATATATATATATATATATATATATATATATATATATATATATATATATATATATATATATGTGTGTGTGTGTGTGTGTGTGCCACAAAAATACATATAAATAGTGTCTTTTTTGTAAAACAAGATGATGTTTACAATATTTGTTACGACTCCAATGGTATAACAAAAATCATAATTAATAGTATTTTCTGTTCATTTTGAAAAATACAAGTGTAATATCTACCGTCACTAAGCCTGTATAAATACTGTATATGAACTGTTGTGTGTTGAGTTTGTTAACTTGCGCATATTTACGATTTCAGTCTCCAACAAACAGTTGATATGCTACATTTGTGTAGACATGTCTCATCTTGAACTTTGTGATACATTGAAGACAAGGCCGATGGGGAAGTAGGACTTTTATGTTTATGAATCATTTGCATATATTTGAATACGATTTTAAACATATTTTATAACTTCTTTCATAAAGCGCTCTTTTGAGATTTGTTTACATTTGATGTTTCTTTATCTACATTAAGAAATGAAATTCTTTTCAGGTGTGTGTGCTAGAGCGAACTCATGCAAAGTACAGGTCTATATGTGCAAATATGTCGGTAACTACGAAGTTCACATAAAGCTTCGTCTTCATCAACTAGTCCATTTTCTTTTGATAATTATCTGGGAGTTTTTAAATCATTATTTCTACATATAATTCTCCCCTTCCTTAGGCAATAAGGTGTTGTTTGTTTATTATATTTCATTTGCTTTATTTAATACCAGTTGCTATAAATTTATTTATAACATATATCATTTATACCGTATACAGGTATATTTTTTTTGATCGTTTGGATTTAGTTGTTGTATACATATAATCAAACATAAAGTCATTGTGCGAAAACTTGCATCATAACCTATGCGATCAAAGTGGTTAAGGTGCTAAGGAGATCTTTTCACGGTTTGGTAAATTGCCAAAATTGAAAAAAGTTTTTTCAGATTCGCAAATTTTCGTTTCAGTTATGATATTTGTGAGGAAAACGTATTACTGAACATTTACCATAGTCTAATATAGCCATTATATGCATCTTTTGACGATTTAAAAACCTAAAAATTATAAAGCGTTGCAACGCGAAACGATTGAATACGTTGGAGAGTTTTATTGTTGTCGTTTAAATTTTCGAAACTACTAAGATGGCTTATATAATGTATAAAATACGTCATGCATGAACACTCGACAGAATAGCCGAGAGGGCAAATGCGTTTTTACTCCAGGACTCCGGTCACTGGTTCGAGCCCCTGTGCGAGCTACATTTTTTCCTTTTTTAAAATTTTATTCTTGATTTTTCACTGGAGCTTGTAAGATCCAATGTTTACATTTATCAAAAAAAAGCATTTAATGACTAACTTCAAAATATGCCAAAATCTGTGAAAAGGCCCCATTAAAGGTAACCCTCTTTTGAAAGTCATGTTTGAACACAAATACAGTTTATTAATTATTTTATTAGCGTCGTTAACATATACGGGTATGTCAGAACTAGTTCTGTTTAATACATGTGAAGGTTTAGTCTCAGGACAGGAACAAGGCCCATTGCGTTATACTTGCAATCACGTACGAACAATTCAACAATGCACGTCTATTAGACCGTGAAAAAAACACCAGGTGAGTTTTAATACGTGTACGATAGTTTATTGGAAATAATGCTCGATTGTATATTGTTCTTATTATAGTTTTTCACATTATATTTGTTTTTAAACACATTAAGTCTAAAAGTTGTGTCTCATTTAAAAAATGAACACAATAACTACCGGTCTCCTATTTTGATGCAAGTTTATAGCATAGCAACATTGTATTTTATTTTCTAATAAATGTTTAATTTCTCGTCATGCAGTATCAAATCACACACAATTCAAGATTGGGTGTGAGGATTCACCGGAATGTCGATATAATACTAGTATATTCGTTTTCACGATTAATAGATCACTGATGGTTTATTTCAATTGTTTATTTAGATTTATAGATTTATGTCTCAGTAATCGCAAGTTCATTTCTGAATGCATTTCCAGTGCAGCGGTACCGTGAACAGATTGCTACGTTCTTCGCCATGCTGCAAATTCTTTTTGACCAAGACTTTTTTAACACCAATTGCACACATCCCCAGTCCATAAGCATACTAGTAACCAACAATAGTTTTCTAAGAAACATGTAATACACACCAGTAAAGTTAACTCTGTGAAAGAAAAATTGCTCTACAAAATTATGCCTTTAAATTATAAGAGCCTTTTAGAATACTTTTACAAATATAACAACAAGTTTATTCAGCAAATAAGCTGTTGCAATCGTGTGGCTTACGTATGCGGTACATAAACAAACATACACATTTACACGCAATTTTAGATGTGGAGTTTTGTATTTCATGTTTACAGATTTAATCGCAATATATGTATTATTGAAAGATAATGTCATATGTGTTATAATCATTCGTTGTTCCTCAAATGGTTTGAATGTAAGGAGCAAGATTTTTTATCATATAAATAGGTGTCGTGAACCTGCATTCTTGCATACTTAATGTGATACTTGCAATGTATGAATTTTCATTTTAATATCAGCATGAGATAAATGTTGTCTATTTGTGTTCATGTTCGAATCAGTATAAGTACATGTTAGGTATTTCCCTATTGATAAATAGCATTGCTATTATATAAATTTATATTTAACTTCAGGGTGACGCGACATCTGGTAAAGAAATGTGCATCTGACTATGCTTATAACATGTACACACTCACATATGGAGATCAAAAGAACAAAATCAAATGCTGCTGAACTTCTCTAGTTTATACATATATTGACTACATCTCAACTACTCTAAAACATATACGCACTAATCATACCCATACAATACGTTGTCTAGTCGAAAAACTTTCACTGTCTGGATACGTCCGAGTATACAAGAAAACGGCTATGAGTATATTCAGACGATAGTCAACTATAAGTATTAAAAGGTTGTAGTTACAATATAATACTTTAATATCTGTCTTACATGAACAACACAGTTTTACTATTCCCAATAATACTGTAAGCTTATTTGATACAATAATAATAAATAATATATCAATAACTTAAGAATCGTATAATTAATAAATATAGTAAACATGAAATCAAGCTTCGTGCATAAAATCTAGCCAATTCATTATTTACGATTTGTTGACAATGTGCATATTTAATGTTTTGTGGTATGGGGTTTGCAAATAAGAAAACATGGCGTCTGACATGTTTTAGGTGGCATGTCTTTATACTAGCGCAAGTTCGACCGACCGCTTTAAAAGTTATTGTCATCAAATATGTAATGTTCCTGTTTTAAGGTGTTCTATAGAAGGAAAACGTGATGTCATGTTCATGTGAAATACACACGTGATATATGTCTAAATAGGACTCGTTTTGCACTTTACTTCACTTAATATGATAAGTACAATTTCCTATTTCAGAACCATTTTAAAGTGGTTTATGTTCCTTAATTATGAAGAGTTCTTTTTTTTTCATTAAAAGAACCCTTTTTCATACCAAAACATAAATAAAAAAAAACTCACCCAAATCGCTTGAACGTCCACCGCTTCTAAATTTTAAATACATATAAAGTAGGTTTAACAAATCTAAGAATAATAAGTTGAGGGTTAACAAATATGCCAGTTGGGGTTATGTGATTAGAAAATTGAAGAGCACCGCAACCTTATTATTATTTGAAATAAACCTAGCATTGAAGCGTATTAGAATGTGTATTCGGCTCCTTTCTTGATATGTAAGAAAGACGTGTATTTGTGTTTAGTGTGGCTATATAAAACATTTGAAGATAGTAACCGCAATCTGCCTTCAACACCAAAGCAAACGATTTTTTGGTTTCATTTTTGCATCATTTTTCAAAAATAGTTCAAGTTCTAAAACAATATTAAACATATTGTAAAGACCTAATTGGTTGTGACTTTGATAATGGATTGGTAAATTGATCATGTATTTGCTCAAGAAAATTATAAACACATTCATAAAATCAGACAATCAACACATGATTTAGTGCAGTACTAGATTAAGTATCTAACAAATAGGTTGTTCTTATATTTTGCCAAGCTATATGTATCTCGCAATTGTGTGAACATCATACATCAGCGAGAACATCATCTTTAGCTCTTAAACAACTATTCACATCGTCAGTTATTTAACAATAGAAAACTATACTAATGAAAAGCGAGCGTTTAGCAACAGGCCATGTGCTGTACTTACCTACAGAAGTGCAAACTCGGTAAATTTAATAGTTGTGCCAGAAATGTGATAGCCACACCATACGGGTACATGATTATGATTAATAATGACTTAAAAATTATACTACTGTAGTCAAAACTGGCAATGCCACATAATAACATATTTTGTATAGAATTACATTTTGAGATAACTTAAACATTTTGACTAAACAATAGTCAAGAATGGCAATACTTGGAATGCCATAATATTTATCGATCAAGTTTATGTCAAATGTCGGGTTGAAATGTTTTATATAGAATTGTATTGCATTAAAATTATCAAACAACAATTAACACAGATTTGATATTTAGTATATGAAATCAGATTGTTGTCCTTTACATGGATTGTTAAAATCATGCCCCTGCGTTTGGATCTGGCCACGCCCCTAACGCAGGCGAACAATCTACAGCCATCCCATTAATGGCATGTTTGCGAGTTGCGGAGCCTCTGGTATAAGATCTTATATATTTGTTTATATGACCACAAAATAATGATAGTACGATCTTATTTAAAAATCAAGAAACAGCCTCTCAAGAGATTACGTGTCTTAAAATTAAATAAAGCAAGCAGCGTCTGCTTAATCATGTTTGTGTAGGTCTGAAACGAATTTTCCCAACGATAGTATCTGTGCTACTCGATGTTTGTCCTACGGTAACAACTATCGGTCTAATCATTTTTCAGAAAACTAAAGCATATTTTCGTTTCAGCACGAAATCTCAAACACTAAGAACCATTATCTGATGAATTTCGGTATGAAGCATCCCTTTAGGGATATAGGTCGTTCCGGTCAAATGTTTCTTTCTCATAGAGTGATTGAAAATATGTCAGACAAAATATAGCAGTTTTCGAAAATGTAGAGGCACTCTAATTATACTACATTGGCGAACGAATAAAATGTTTCTTTCTCATAGAGTGATTGAAAATATATAGAGACACTCTAATTATTTTACATTGACGAACAAATAAAAGCACGTGCTTGAAACATAAATTGCCGTTTAGAATTATTTACTTTTATATGTGTTTACTTTAAGCAGTTGGGTGAAACCATTTTCTTTTCCTTTGTTTTAATGTGTATAGCCCTTGCTCGAATTAACATGCCATTTATTTTTGTCTTCTATAATATTGTCATATTCTATTTTTGTTTCTCTAATTGATTTTTATAATGTGTTCATCATCAGCTGTGTTATTGTTTAATTTTTTTTCTAATCTCTCTTATTTTTTAATAATTTGATGTTCTTTCTCCTGATTTCTTTTTTTGGTCGCAGATGAAAATTTTATACTGACGTTTCTCGAAGTCCCTTTTATTAGCTCCCATAATGTATTCGGATTACTATTTTTGTTAAGTTCTACTACTGTTTTTATTGCATGTTTGATTTGTGTTTGATACTCTTCTTTTAGCAGTATAGTATTATTTCATTTAAAGTATCCAGGTCCTTTGTCTTGTATTTTGTTATCGATAGTTATTTCTATCATTGAATGATCTGTTTTGTAGCCTGGTTTTATTTTGGCTCTATTTATTATGTTACACAGATTTTTTGAAATTAAAAAGTAATCGAGTCTACAAAATATGGCTGGTTTTCCATTTGAGTGCCATGTTTGCTCCGGATGAGATACTCGCCATATGTCAATTAAGTGACATGAATTTATAATGTTGTTTATTGTGTTTCTACATTTTGTATGTGTCTCTTGTTTACCGTTTTTCTTATCTAGTTGTGGGTTTAGGATTGTGTTAAAGTCTCCTCCTATGACATAATTTTGTCCAAATTTTGAAGAAAATGCTTTTCAAGTTGTTCAAAACAACTTGTCATCATTATTTGGGCCATAAACAGTTATTAAGGTTAAAGTGATCTTATGGGCATTTTGCACTGTTGAATTGAGCTGAAAAGAATTAACAGGTCAAAAGAGTTAATTAAAATGTGGTTACTGATCAATTATCTGCGACTCATCTTGCTACCAGTTGTTTATAAAAATATATTTTATATTCGATATTCTTACGTGACCCACCCAGTCCTGTAAGCCGAAATGATCCGTAAAACAAAGTCGTGTCTTTGTGTCGTATGAACGAATCTGCACTAAAACTAAATTTTGGTTCAAATTGTTCATGCATGATCAGTTGTCAAACGAAAGTACGGTTGATATTCAAATGCATTATTTTTCTCTTTCCAGTATATTGTTTTGATATGTTGATGCTGCATTATTAAATATAACTGTATATGAAGTGAAAACACCAAAAATAAACAACGGTTGCGATAGACACCTATAAACTGTTAGATGCCCATAGTGTCACTATAATTCTTGGTTATTTATTGTAATATCTATTGTACATAGTCTGCTTGGTATTAATTCCTTAGAATCACCTATGTTCACATTGTCCCTATTTGTTATTAAAATACCGAAGCCCTCACTATTAGACTTTTTCCCATTGAAGAAGTTTGTTTCATTCCATTCAGATCGCCATTGAGTTTTTGAAAGTTCGCTGGTATGTGTCTCCTGTAGTAAACACACTGTGTTATTATTTTCATCAAACCGTTAAAACAGACTTTTTCTTTTATCACTGTTGTTTAAACCTCTGACATTGAGAGAGCATATTGTTTCACATATTATTAATGTTTTAAAATGGCTTTATTATTCAATTGTAAAATGGATCTTTCCTATTAAGATGAAAGAGTTGTGTTAAAAACAAGTATAAAGACATGAATAACATGTATGGAAAACATGTGCGTGGTCGGTAGTTTCTGTATAAATGAAATATTAAAAAAATATGACGATAATTAGTACATGTGTGTTAATATATATATATATATATATATATATATATATTACTTTATGTTTAATGTGAGTTTATTGTTTCTTTTGCGTGGTTTTGTTTCTTTTGTCATTGTTTTGCCTTTTATATAAGTCATTAAGATCAATATATATGGATGTCTATCTATAGATGCAAACGTACAAGAATGCCAAAAAAGCGTACGTGCATTCGTTCGTGCACGTGCGTACGCGGTATTGTGTGTGAATGTGTGTGTGTTTGGTGTGTGCGCGTGCGTGAGAGTGTGTGTGCACGTGCTTGTGTGCGCGAACGCGTACGAGTGTGTGTGTGTTCGTGTGTGTGAGCGCGTGTGTGTGCGTGTGTGTGTACGTGCGTGTGCGCGTGCAAGTTTTTGTGCGTGCATGTTTGTGTGTGTGTCTGATATTGGGTGCGTGCGTGCATGTGTTTGCACTTGTGAGAGCCAATTTGTTTTCTTTAAAAAAGACTAATAAGTACATACATATGCGTATACAGTACAATAACACCAAAAAAAACAACAGCACTATTTTCAAAATCATTATTACCACTAAGAAAAACGGTAACATCGAGGATGATCTAGGCTACATTCTTTTGCAATTTTGATATTTGACAATTTGGTAAAAGTTCTCCACGCCAGGACCGTATGTACCAATACATTATGCACCGCTGAACAATCTAATTGTGTCTTCATGCAACTTCATCCAAGATGATATCGTTTTGCCACATGTTGGTGGTTACTTAAAAAAGTTAAGTTAATCAAAGATATCAACCAATTGTAGTTAAATTTACGTAAATGTATGTAACGACACTAGTTATTATCTATAATTGATTAATAGAACGCTTACAATAGTATTCGCTAATCGGTTAACCTCATGAAGCTAAAATGGCAAAAAAACAATGTTATCCAATAATCGGTTAACTAATGAAACTTAAAAGGCGAAAAACACATTGGCCTAGTCTTAGTTTGGGTACAAATAGCATATCAAAAGTTTGTATCTATTGCTATCTTAGAATTTGCCTGTTTACATTTTTTACAACTTGGTATAAATCTGTATTAGATATATAGTAAATGCATACTTATTGACATGTTAAACACGTTTTCTATAGCTTAAATATCTAACAATCAGCTAGTCTATCGGAGTCTGTGTGTGTGTGTGCGTGCGTGCGTCCGTGCGTGTGTGTGCGTTGCGTGTTTATGTGCGTGCGTGCCTGTGTGTGTGCATACGTACATGTGTTTGCACTTGCGCAAGTAAATTTGCTTGTCTAAAAAAAACAGTTACATACATATTCGTATTCAGTACAATAACACCAAGAAAAACAACAGCATTATGATCACAATCATAATCACCACTAAAAAAACTATAAAATCGAGGGTGATCTGGAATGCATTTTATTGCAATTTTGATGTTTGACAATTTGATAAAAGTTCTCCATGCCAGGACTGTGTGTATCAATACATTATGCGTCTCTGAACAATATAATTGTGTCTTCATACAACTACATCCAAGATGATATCGTTTTTCCACATGTTAGTAGTTACCTTAAAAAAGAGTTTATCAAAGATACAAAATAAATATAGCATATAGCATCACTACAATTATGTATCCATACTTGATTCATAGAACGTTTACTTGTCACAATATCATCCAATAATCGGTTAATCTTATGAAGCTAAAAGGCGAAACACATTAGATTAGCATTATTTTGGACACAATAAGCATATCAAAAGTTTGTATCGATTGCTATCCTAATTGACAAGTTTAACATGTGTCCTGTAGCATAAATATCCGATTATCAGCCAATCTAATAGAGCGAAAAATCGAACAAATCGATTAGATTAGCCTTCGGACCACTTGCTATGTATTACAAAAATGCATACATGTAATTTATCAATATAATTTTTATTAGTACATTCATATTAAACTGTTCTTCTTGAACATCTTATTACATATCTAACAAATATTACTTTTTAGCCACTTTATTGTTTTTTGCATCAATAAAAAACTTCTTTTTTATATTGATTGAAAAAACTAGTGTTTGGCAGTATACAAATAATTCATTAGATTGTACACAGATATCAAAAAAACGTATTTAAAATTCACACAAATGTACACAACTACCATGTAATTCTGTATTTATAATAAATCTAACGATTGTTTGCATTGATAAACAATTTTTTTTATATCAGCTGTAAAACATAAAAACATACTGTTTGGCAATATACAAATCATTCGTTAAGTATTATTATCTGTTTTCAAGAGAGTTTGATAGATTGTCTTATAAATGTGTCACAACTATATTTCAGCACAGCCCTTTAACAAAAATCGCCAATGCATGGTTTCCTCGTGAAAAAAGCTGATGCGTATACTGTTCGATGTAAGATAGAGTGCATACATATTATGAATTGTTAAACTGGTTGAGTATTGCGTTCCATTTTTGCCCTGTCCATTTGCTGTACTCGTCAAATCGTACTTGGGTAATTGTACCACTTGCTGTTTTCACGTACTATTTTCCTCCCCAGGACCATACTGTTTCATTTCGTTATTGGTTCAGTTAACGTTTTATTGACATCAAAACAGCTTGGTTCTGCTTTGTAAGGTCGTCATTTAGAAAGATACCGAAACCCTTCAGGTTTCTTCTAGTTTTCATCACTTGGTCTCTCTTGTGCCTTGACACGAATTTTACAATTGCTGCTCTTGGTTTACTATTGGTATCTCTCCTGCCTAGTCGATGTGCGATGTCTATATAATTTATGCAAAGATTCAGGCCCTTGATTTTCTCATTTAGAAATTTGATTATTGCCTTGCTAGCTTCTTCTGCCGTTTCACTTGTCGTTTTATTGTTATTGTTATTAATGCTTGCTTCGGCTAACCCTGCTATCCGGATATTATTCCTTCTTCCATGCTTCTCAAGCCCGTTGAGTTTACCTGATTGTTTTTCCATGGAACTAATTATGCATGAGTTGTCTTGTTGTTAACTTCCCTTAGCTTTCTTCAGATCATTTTCAAGGCTTTCAATGTTCCTATTTAATTTGTCACTGTCAAGCTCTTTTTCGAATCACTTTTCTTCTAGAATTTCAATTCTCTTATCAAATGGCTTAAATATTTCTGCTTAAACTGTGCCGTAATTTTGAGTTAACAATCCTTTTGTAAAAGAGTCGTGTTTATCTATAAACGCTGTCAACTTATCGTTCATCAATTTCAGTTCGACTGTCAAATCTTGAATTTGCCTCTCCATACTTTAACCCTGTGTTTCAGGAATCGTTTTTCCTTTTGATGCGGCTGTTTTACCTTTTTTCTTCTTTTGCTTTGCTACCATTACTTCACTTATACTTGACTTACTCACTCCCGCTTGTACTAATGTGCTTTCGCTTATCCACCATTGACTATTTTCTTTTGAGAAGTATTCATATTTTGACCTTGGTGTGCAGGCGTGCGTATTATTCTCAGTTTACACATATGTCAAAATGTACACATTCAATATGGCGACATCCTCTTTTGTAGCATAGCATGACCATGCGCACTATAAAAAGTTTTTACATTGTAGTTATTTTTCAATTTTAAATAGAAGTCGTATAACCTTGTTACAAGAAAATTTCCATTTTTCACAAATACCACTTTAATCCAGTGAAAATATTCCCTTTACTAGGTTTTATTTATTATTTCGCTCCGTCCAAAAAAACACGTCTTCCCTCGAAGGGAAACAACTTTAACAGCATTTTCTTTTTCCGAGATACTTAAGTATTTCTTTTTCCTAAATACTTATGTATTTGCCCGGTAATGCAAATGCAATGGTCCATTGTTTTAAGGTATTCTTTCAAGTTGTATTACCGTTATTTATTTGCATGAAACATACTCAAAGTGTTATCACATACTCGTTACGGAGGTAAAATCTGAAAAAATAAGATTATAAATATTATATTATAATAACATTAAAAAATGTCCGAAAATGTACACTAATTAATTCTGGACGAAAACCCGTATGTCCGAAAATTAAGAGAAATGAAAACTATTTTTTTGGCCAAAACCTAAAATATTTGTCAATTCATTTGATTGATAACAATAATCAATGTAGTGATGGACTCGTCATTACTTCAGTCAGTACTTTCTTCAGTATCTCCTGAAACGGCAAGAACATGCGAATGTATAGAGACTTCCATTTGACTCGTGTAAATATTTTGCATTTTATAGACTCCTAGCTCGTTTTAAAGTTATTTGCGGCAGCGTGGGTCATTTTTAAAATAAATGAAAACCCTACATACCAGTACCTCGTAATGAACATAAGGCCTTGAAACTAGGCGCACATTATTTCAAGAAGCTCACACACATGTCTCAGTTTAAGAGTTCCGTCGAATGGTGATGGAAATTAATGCCTGTGATTGGATTTGATAAAACATCAGGTGAACAATAATCCTTCTCAAGCAAGAAAATGATAGAAGGGAGTTTAGCGTTAAGATGTCAATTAGGCTATGTTTCCGTTTTAAAAACAGATTCGGGGGTGGGGTGAAAGCGAAACGGCTTTAACTGACATTTTTTCAACAAAATGACTTTTTGTATATTTTGTATCGAAACATCCATGCCCATTATGCATAAAATATCTTAATTCCAGGCAATCAAATTAAAAGTAAAATTGAAATTTGTCCTAAATCGTGTAGTACAATTAATTATATTTTAGTGCGAAAAGGTTCTATGTGCAGTAAAGTGCTACTTTGAGCTCTTTCGCATTCAGGTGGTTGTTGTTAAGAAAAATTCTAAATAAAACTTTAAACAATAATTGAGGAATATATCTACAGAACAAAAATAATATATTTGTATTTTGAACACCTCCAGAACAAATACTATTTTGAAACTTATGAAAACTAAGAAAACACATAGATTCACTTAGACCTTTTTCGCACTGAATTTGTGTTACTTTACAAATTTTCTTAAATTATTGTTTTATGTGTAACATTAAAAAATAACTTTTTGAAAACTTTCATTTTAATTTAATCACTATTTAACATTCAGTTTTATGTATACATGTCTATTCTTTAAACTACAAAGCTATTTGAGAAAATTGGAAACGTAATTTCAAAAAAGCTTGTTTAATTTTAAATGAATTTCTAAGAGATATGAGTCTTGTTATGAGCTCTACCTAACTGTTTTTTGTAAATTGTCTTGTTTTACAAAACAATAAGAATAAACGCATTATAGTGTTCATAGTTTGATTGTTTTGTAATTGTTAAATTGGAGATACATTAAATCTTTCTATTCTTCTCTCGGAATTACCTAGTACCTTGTTTGTTGTATACAACGTCATAGAAAGTGAAACATAAAATTTATGATTAATAAATATTATTGCATTAACTCTATCTATAATGACCTCTTGAAGGGTGCAGAAACTTGGCAAAAAGAGGGCTTGAACGGGAAAAATCGTGTATTAACAAGGCGATTCATGTGCCGTTCAAGCCATGTTATATGTGTTTAATATCCTTAAACTGTTCCACGCGCAGATACTTCCCTTAGTCTTCTTTGAGTTCTTCTTAGTGGATTCAATACAGTTGTAATGAACTTTGTTAATAACTCCAGCATTCGACGACTTTCCAAGCATGAATTGGGAACTGAATAAACACCAGTTTCCTCATGCATGCAGTGATTAAGGCAATACATATTTCAATCCACTTTTCAAATTATACCATCTGCACACTATTGACAACAGCTTTATTTTATTGGCAACGTCAATGAAGTGAATGTTATGTACTCAACACTTTAAAAAGACAATGCTACATACATTTAAGTGTTTATGTACCTTCAACGTTCCTGCTGTTTGATTGAAATACTTTAGTGACAATATATTGGCAGTATTAATTTTAGAAAATTTAGTTGGAACGAAATGAGATAGACCTGAACGAAAGTAACATTATTAAAACAATTACTTATTCTGACGATATATTTATCCGTCACGACCAGTAAATTCCAAAATAATTCCCCATTTCTTACTTTGCGCGACTGCATTTTAAATTAGAATTAATCCACTGTTTAAACACATTTTAAATCGAAAACTGCCTATCCGAAGGTAAAGCCTCGTCATTTCTGATGATGGCCGAGCGAGGCAAATGTAAAACACAACATTGAACTGAATAACGTCATATGAAATAATCAAATTATTTTGTAGATGCCGAATGAACAAGACATATTGTTTTTGAATGTTATTTAATGTATATTGGTATGTGTGATTTGTTTATGCAATAATAGCAAAATTACACATTTTCTCGGACTTGTGCTGCGCACTCGGGCAGGAACGGATTTTTCGAGCGCCCGCAGATGATCATGCCCTCGAAAACGTGTAATATCACTATATTAACAAATATGACAGTAATTTGGTTGATATTGTGGTATTTACCAACACTGATTTGTTCCAGAGGTGAGATGTGAATTAATTGGTTAACTAATTACTTTTCTGGAAAGATAATAATTCGGATGAAACTCTAAAAATAACATTGAATCAGAAGACTAACATTCTGGTGTGATGTAATTTGGTTTGTATCAGTGTCATTGGATGTTTATCAGTGAGTAACCATTCAGGATCGCTGTGATTTGTTTCTGTGCCAAAGGATGTTTATCAGTAAGTAACCATTCAAGAGTGACGTGATTTGCTTGTTATCTGTGCCAATGAGCGTTGACCAGTAAGTAACCATTCAGGAGTGATGTGATTCGCTCGGTTCCTGTGCCATTGGATGTAAATAAGTAAGTAATCATTCAGGAGTGATGTGATTTGCTTGTTACATTTGCAGGTGGATGTTTATCAGTAAGCAAGCATTCAGGAGTGATGTGATTTGTTTGGTACTTGTGAAAGTGTATGTTTATCAGTAAGTAACCATTCAGGAGTGAAATCTGTGCCAGTGGATGTTAACAAGATGGGAAGTAATTAGAACTGTGTTTTGAGGTATTTAGTTCTTATACTGTGTTTATGAGATGAGAACTAGTTTAACTATAACCTTAAGTATGCCATGATAAGTAATTATACAAATGACACGATATGTACAGTTATTGGTTTCAGGACTGACTGTTTATAAGATGTCAAGTTCTTAGTGCCTTGACTGTGTGAAACGCAAACTAGCTGAAAACTTATTGCTATATCGGTATACAATCATGTTGTGTCTCATGCATCTTGTATTGCACTGGGGTATTGTAACGCCATTCTGTATTTCTTTTGAATGTTATTTACATAGTATTGTATTGACTTATAAAAAATATCCTTAACATGATGACAATTATTGTTTTATGGAATCTCAGAAGTCAGTGATATAATATATCTATATGTAATCATGCTTCATTGTTACTTCATTGTTACTAATGATTTATGCAAGAATAACATTAAACATTCTGGTTGTGGCACCTTTTTGATGAAATGTGAAACAGCAACATCCAACTTTCGCTATTCTTAATTCTGTCTCTGCATACTACCGTAACTCTTATTATATTAAGACTCTTCACATTTTATAAAACATCATGCTAAAATCGTGCTCTTTTACATAATGGTGGATGTTGCAGTTGTTGTGAGTATGTACTTTTTATAAAAAAGGTCAGAATTTTCTGTCAGACCTAAGGTTATTCTGTCAGACCAAAGAACATACGTGAAATTTCAAAACAAAACTGAGAAAAGTGTAAATAATAAGAAATACGTAAATATTGCTTCATCATTTTAGTTTGTATCATATTACTATGAGTAACAAAGTAAAGACACAAAGTTTGGTAACTTCCTCATTATTAAAGTCACAAATACAATCACTATCTGTATCGTATCTATTTAAAAGCTTAATGTCATTTCACTGTCGTCTTGTTCCCAGTCTTTTTCATCGTTCTGCGAGTTCCCAGGCTCTGGCTCCTTGGGGGCAATTGCTCTGGAAAGAAAATATATGGAGGATATTTGTTAATGTCAGTGTAAGATCGTTTGTTATTTCACGAGTGATCATGTGAGTGAAAATATTATTTTTCTATGATCACGAGTGAAATAACAAACGAACTTACACTGACATTCACACATTTTCTGTTTCTTTTATGCCCCATTTTCAAGAAAATAATTAACAGCTGTTTCCCTTTTGCTGAAAATTTACCCTTTCTCGGAGCTTCTCCCGTGACGTACCTCAATACACTGATATGACGTCGTTTTGTTGACGAAATTTCGTCATTAGTCCAGGGAATATCTTCAGTTAAACTCTTTTACAATGTGAATAAACGGTAAAAAAGCATAACAACTAAACGAAAACGTGTTGGATTCGGTGGAATATCGATTTTAATTCACTCGTGATCATAGAAAAAATATAAACACGGATATGAACAATGGAAGTACATCTTGATATGATAATCTTAAAATAGAAAATGGAATTCCGAAAATTAATCAAAGTGAATTTGTTTTGAGTAACAAAGTTATTTGTTTAAATTCATGGTCTGCCTGTCTTCCAAGACTCAACGAATTTACGAGGGGGGTGCTTATCCTCGTATTTTTTCCACTAGCTCACGATCGTGGGTGCTTATCCTCGTATTTTTTCCACTAGCTCACGATCGTTTGCAAGTTGTCATCTCATCCCGTTTTGAATTTTCAGGCTTTAAGACATTTAAAAACTTCCACATTATTGATATTCTATACATAGATTGTGACGTCATAACGTGATTGTCAGTGAGACCGGTGTGTACACAATATATTGTTGATATTTACCAATTTACTACAAATTTACTTAATACAAAAGAAGGACAATGAAAACGAAATCACCTGGTTATAAATCCCCGTTAACCTCCGTGCATGTTCGTCGATATCGTTGATAACCGCAAGCTCTTGCTTTGTTTAACGTTCACTTTTGTTTAAAACTAAAAGTCGATCGAATGATGTTCAAATGAACCGATCCTGGCATGAAGCAAGCACTTATTTACTCGTCACCAATATGCAGGGAACCAAATGTATTTCAAGAACATTCATCACTGAACATAGATTTTTTCCGATTTTTCACAAGAAGACTTTTGACCAATCAACAGTGGGTTAACTGACCGACGAATACACTCGAATTTCACAACATCTCGTATTTCACAAAATCGGCGAAGTGCGTATTCCGCCGTATTTAGTCAATGTTCTATTAATACATTTAATTTCTTGGGTAAACCCGAAAATGTTTGTGTCGGACATTTTGGGCCGACGAGTTAAGAATTTCGATCGGCCCTTGACTTTTTGTGCCGGACATGTCCGTAGGTCCGACTGAGTTTCGGGAAGTCTGGGCCGTCAAGACATGCCAGATTCACTGTATGTAAAACTAATTATGTACTAAACTAATATTTATGATTTTAAATCATTAAATATATAAATTTGTGAAACTAAACTTTGCAATAAATTTTGATGTATAATGACATGGCTTCGGCCTACAAAGTACGCCAAATATTTGCCAAAGCATAAATTAATTTCTCAAATAATGATAGAATGATACAAATCATTTCAAACTCAACCATTAATTCCGAAAAAGGTTTCAAATAAGAATGAAAAACTTAAGGGTCTATCACGTAAGATTCACCAATGCACCTTTTCTAACGTGTTACTGATTGTTGGAAACACTCACTACGACAACTTTTTTTGATTAGTGTGTTGTTAATTCAAAACAAAAACATTATTTGTTTAAGACATTTAATGAATACGTTTGTGCATCTCCAATGTTAAGACAAAAAACAACTGCAATAAATTAATATTAAGAATTAAATAACGTCAATTGATATAAAAAAATGTTAAGTATTATTAAATGATATAAGAACAATATATTTAGGTTATCTGTTTAGAGCAATTTTTTCCAAATATATTTTTCAGAAATAACTTTATAGAAATGTTAAGAGTATTAAATTGAAAATATATGCCTTAAAGTGAAAATTTTCAATGTTTTTTTCAAGTCACTGAATGTCGCTTTCACCTTTTTCGCTCTTAAAAAGTAGTTGAATAAAGTATTTGTTCACTGCAAAAGGATCTAAGTGCCATTTTTTAATATTGTTATTTTCAATATAAGAATTTTTTTATATAAAATTAATACTGTAAATTGATCATTTAAGTTATTTTACAAATCACTTAGGACTGTTAAGCTCTTAACGCTGAGTACAAAAAATGTGAAATTTCAGTGCGAAAAGGTTCTTAGTTGTTCGAATAATTTTTTTGTTTTTGAAAATGTGATAAGTACAGAATACTCATTATCAAACTTGGAATTATACAGCCTTCATTGTTTAAAGTGTTAATCTGATTCAGTTTTAACCTTCTTCTTTATTTTTTTGTAAAATGCACTTAGAACCGTTTCGCTTTCACCCCTCGAAGTGTACAGTGCAATTCTACTAAGGTGTCACTGATAACGTTTGGTGAATGGCCGAATAAGGAACTAATAGTAGAACACAACCCAGCGTGCTTCTCACGTGATCTCACTGTTTAGCGTTCATGTCATGTATCTCATTTAAAACGCGTACGTGGTGAACTATTATCACCACGATAAAGATATACGCACAGTGTTTTATAAGTCAGTTATAATGACAATCAAAACATATTATCATAATGGGAAATGTTCGCATTGCGTCTGATAATAACATACATTTATATCAATATTTCATATTCATTTTACACATTGTGAGGTTTAAAAAAATTAATTAATTAACACAAATAATCCCTGCGTAACCCTCTAAACAATGTTATATAATAAATTTAATTTGCTAAAATATGTGAAAATCGAGCATCATCATATTGTAAACATTAACATTGGATTTTATTATCGATGGAATGATCGATCACACGAGCAAGCTGTTGAAATTATTTCCAGTTTATAGTTGTGTCGCCAATATCAATCGAAATATTTTATAGTACATTTTGTCAGAACGGAATTTTAAACATCCGATTATATAAAAGTTCATTTTTTTATAACTCGGCATTGCCGGTGTTTTCATTTGCGAAATATAAATGGTACATTGCCTATACATTAATATGAACAATATTAATACATTTTATGGTCATTTAAACAACCAAGGTTGTATTTTTTCTTAAGAAAATCTAATAACATAAAGATAAAGTGTTTTCGAATGGAAAACACGTACATAAATAATCATAATTTACGCTAACTGCACTAAATGCTCTGGAGTTAAATTATCTCAAAATAACAGGTCTTTATATCATTAACGGTCGTTGATTCTTACAATTCAGCGGTGGTTAAGTGTTAATCGACTGGTAAGAAATAGGAGAAAATATAAAACGTATGTGTATGATATTATTATTCAACTTATGGTTAGAAAACATAAGGAAGAAGGATAATTCTCATTTGGTCTTTTATGTCTAAACAATTAAGTATAAATGAAAGCCCGCGTGTGTACGACTATCAATACAGCAAAATATGTTTGTAAAAAAGTAATTCCATCGAACATTTGCAAATGCTGGTAACTTAAGGGTCAGTTTACTAATTGCACATCTATAAAACTGTTAATTTCCATTTATCATTTCTGCACCCACGAATTTCATCGCAATCAATTAAGAAGTCAGTCATACAGTATATATACATAATAAAATGTATGATTCTGGATAGTTTTTAGTTGCATCCTATTTTATGTAATATACTAGCAATTATTGATAAATAATAATAATTATTATTATTAATAACTAATAAAGTCTATTAAACAAATATACGTTTCCTTTGATTTGTGTCCAGTTCGAATCTTATGATCATGCGCTGACACGTCGACTTCTGAACCATAACCTGAGTTGCTGTTGTCTGGAGTTGGGGATTCGTCTGAAATTGTTTTGCAAAAGAAATTTACATGCCAGCACACTCTGAACATATTCATTTTTTTAATTAACTTGGAAAACAGTTGGCAATGTTAAAACTGAATCATTGCTTCTTCATTACAACAATGATTACATTTATGTTTGCTTTTAAATATGACGTTTATATGCATGCATATCTACCTGCAATCTTCACAACGTGTGGAAAACCTGTTAATTGTAGTTGTAATTAAAGATTTTTAAAAAGAAGTAGAAGTAATAATGGTAGTAAGACACGAGTGTTTATTAAATGTGTGTGAATTAAATAAAAATTTCCCTGTGACGTACCTCAACCAGTGTTTCTAAACTCTTGGATTGGCCCATAACATATTGTGTAGGTGCAATTTTAAAGGTCTGACTTCAAGTATGTCTATATCATAACAGGCATCGACATCCCTTTAAAACTTTTGTATTATCTATTGAGAATATTAAATAAAAATTTGTAAATAAATATAGTAAAATGAACAAGTTTTCATTACAAAAAATGTTACTCTTATTCGAAAGATCTATGAATAAACGTCTTTTTATAGATTTTTGCCTATCCGTAAATACCCGTGTATGTTATGAGACGTTCCACTGCTTATAGTGTGTGACTTCAGATGCAATGTGTGTACTGTCAGAGAGATGTGTCTATGGACGTTTTACATTTCATCAAATAAGATACTAACGGATTTAAAAGTGCATCGTAGAGTTGGTACAATTCATATTGTAAAGATTTAGAGTACATGTATTTGGAAACAATAAAATAGATTTGTTTAAACCGTTTATGTGGACATACGATTGATAAAAACTAAACAGCAATCGATATTTCACAATGTATTCCGGATGTGAGCTACAAATCAGAAAATAGGAAATAAATGAAATTTTAAACCTTCTGCAACTGAAGTTAAAGCTGCAAGGACATTAACCCATTGTGTTCATCTTATCAAAGCTATTGTTTGTGTAGAAAATGTGTACAGGTTGAGTGTAAAGTGAGCTGTTTACTAACGTATCTTACAAGAAATTCTACACAGATAGAACTGGTTGCCTTCAATCCTGGATGTTCCAATCACGACCCACATCATAAGCTAATTTGCTCTATACATGAGTGCACACGTCTCCTTGTGTGAGTCTAACACAGAAAGGACCAAAACGTAATTATAATAAATCTATTGGTATCAACGAACATTGTATTTTATTCTCAAGCAAACCAAATTAAAAAAAAAAACATATTAAAATATTTAATATGTTTCGCCTAAAATAAAATGCGTCATTTCATTTATTTCCATTTAATTTTTATTCACTTTCATGTCTTGACATGTCCCCTTCCCTGTCACCAATATTTCACCAATATATCTACTGCAATGTATCCGTAGTAAATTGACGTATTTTTCATTTTGTATAGTTTCAATGTGTCAAAACTTTCTGATAGTGTACATTAATTCTGATTAAAATTTTGCTTCATAAAAAACTACACGTACTAAGTTGCACGTCTATACTTAGCATATGGTTTGTTGCAACTCGCAAACTTTTCATGAGTTGAACTTGACAGATGGCAGCAACAATTTCGCGCTATTATTAAAACAAGGGTTTTACATGGCTTACATGTATAGTAAATGTAGTAAATGCTAAACATTGTAGATGCGTTCGAAGGGACTTGAGGCAGCAAATATTACCACATTGCTATAGACAAACAGTTTTAATCAGTCTAATACATGGACATGGTAAAATATACATTTACTGGAATTTCAAGCTACCGCCTATCTGTACTGTTATATTACGTGAATGGAAAAACTGTTATTACGTGTTAATCTATCTGCGGTAAACGATTACTTCATTGACCGACGTCAATCCAAAATAACAGGCCCCAATTAACCCCGCTCTCAGAAGCATTTTCTTAACCGACTGTACGATGTACAGCACATTTTGGCGACCAGGCAGTAACCTGCGAATTTTTCTCGTGACACATCTGTGTTAGCATACATAACTCTTATCAGCGGATTATCTCGTACTATATGGGGCGATTATGTCGATAACGTGTAGAAGTAAGTACCGTGTGCTCTTTTAAAGTAGGGAATACTGACACATTTATATAGTTCCTCTGTGTCTTTGCGAATGCATCTATTGGCTGACCTGTCCCTTTGACCTTTAATAAGAGCTGTGTTACGCGATTTCAACGTTACACTCAGTGGACTATTTCATGATACAAAAATGTAAACTATACTCTTCCGCGCCGCGAACTCTTTATCGACTCGGATGCGCGGGTGCGGAAATATCAGGTTTTTACTACATAACAAATTTGGCTTGCAAAACGTGGTATTAACCCTTTTTATTCGCTAGCGAAAAACTACACATAAAGGTTTTAGAGTATATTTCGACGACTTGTGTATGTTTTTATTTCACGAATAATATATTTATAATATAATAATATATATTTGATGTGATTTCATGTGATAGGAAAAATAAATGTTTTCATTTGTTGTTTATTTATTTAATGAATCGTTGAAATAAATAAAACACATTCTCAATGAGATATGCGTTATGTCTGCTTACTGAAGCAACTGTCGAAAAAAAGGAATCGTGGCAACAGCTAGTACGAGTACCCATGTATTGTTGATAAACATGAAACCGTATCAGTTAATACTGATATTGATTTCTGCGATTTAAACATGCACTTTTTTTATATATATGGAACTGATTTTGTTGCTATATGTAATTGAAAATGATATACATTTTACATCTATTTTACTGAATTACATTAAAGCAAAACTAAAACTAAAACGAGTTAAATAATTTACACATTTCCGAATAGTATGTTAAATTATTATCATTTTACAATAACGGACTATACTGTACAGCGGAAATAGCACTCAACCAGTACCGATTTACTTGAATTTGGGTATGTTGGATTTGTTGGTTTTCATATATGTTCCATATCGTACCAATCTCTTTGACATTTTATGCTTATTGCTTATTATTATAGTATGGCACAGTTAACATGCATGCGTGATTTTCATCCCGGCATATATATCAACGTCTCAAGTGCGTTTCAAAGGTCACTGCTGCAACAGTTCCCTCAACGGATAAATTCTTTCTTACACTGTCAAAATTCCAATGTAAACATCGAACGTGTACATAGTTTATCTAGATCGACCATGTAGGTAAGTGGGCTGATCAATAGGTGTAACAGTTTTTAAAAAGGCATAACGACGATAATTTCATCTTAAAGAAGACTCAAGTGGGGTTAAAGCTCTCGCACATTTTAGCGAACAAACACTACAGTACCTTAATCAATTGTCAGCGTGCTACATTGTGTAATAATGGAACGTATAATTAACGCGCCATTCTAAATTATTTTAATATTTGTCTGCCACCTAGGTATCAGACAGAGAAATATATCTATGTTTATTAAAATTAAAGTGCTGCTTGAGTAAACAAAACAGAGACCTGAATGTAAAACAATCATTTAATACATTATCATCATTTATTTAAAAATAAAATACGTGTACCATAAAAACCGTTTATATACATCAGAATCATCAATAACAAAATAAGTTTGGAACAACATTTTTATAATCGAAGGCAAGTGTACATTTTATTAGAAAGCTGGGTTCATACCAATTACCTCTATTAGGAATGCAAACTGCGTTTCTCATAAGAACTTCAAACAAACTGAACATGTAACCGAATTGGTGGAGCCGCACTCTACTTTGTCTCAAACTTCCACAAATTGTTCGCACAATTTTTAACAGAAGTATGCAGGTGAACAATTTCACAATCTTATTCATATGTTTAAATGGCTCCATCTTTTAAGCAGCAATACTTTATGCGTTACACGTCTAAAAAAATATGTCATTTTTTTAACAAACTTACTCCTTTCAAATTAAATGTCCTGAGATTCAAACTCAAGTTTTAAAATATAATAATTAATGTACACAAATTACATTTGCAATCCTTTTTACCAATTTGATTATGTCTCCCAGTTTCTCAATTTATGGTAACAACATAATAATCAACCTAATGCTTTTGTATACTAATGGGCGCGTCTATTAAAAACGTCACAATTAAATAATATTTTTTGGATTTAGGAGATGCAAAATCGACTTGTATTGTTATTTTGAAACCAATTGTGTGTATAAAAATCGACAAGCCTTTGTTTAAACATAATAAGCAAAATATGGACATCCCTGAATACTAACAAACAAATCCATGCATACCTAAATCCGTAATGATGTAACACATTATTTATTGTTTGAATATCTGTGCAAGCATTTAAGGGTGGTGACAGATAGTGTTTCATTTATTAGAGATTATGATCTTATATTTCATAATGGCATATGCAAATTATTTATTAATGTATATGATTGTGTTATTCATTGCTCAGTTTATATTAGCAAATTGAATATAACATAATAAAATCAGTTTAGTTTGTATTATTGTTTTTTTTTGTAACAACGAACATCATCTGTCATACATTTTTGCTGCATTGCTTAGATTTGAGGACTTAAGTTTTAATTAGCACTTTCTAAACACGACATGTCCTTCTTAAAAGATAAGGCATCTAGAGGTCGCAAAATGTTCGCCGTAGATAAATAAATAATTGAGACATAGTCATTTTCCATATTATGGCTTTATTTTATTTTAAAAAAGAAAACATTTATTGTCATATAAAAAGATTTTATTTAATAAAAATACACTTATCGATGTGTTGTATGAACGACTTTGTACAGACTACTCGATTTTGGTGAAGACACAGACACTGTATCGATTTTTTATATGAACAAATCTGCACAGAATATCCGCTTTTGTTATAGCACCCGACACTGTATCAATGCGTTGTATGAACAAATCTGCACAGAACATTCGCTTTTGTTATAGCACCAGACACTGTATCGATCTGTTGTGTAGACAAATTTGCACAGAATACTCGCTTTTGTTATGGCACCAGACACTGTATCTATCGACGTGTTGTATGAACAAATCTGCACATAATATTCGCTTTTTGTAATAGCAACAGACACTGTATCGATGCGTTATATGAACAAATCTGCAAGGAATATTTGCTTGTGCTATAGCACCAGACACTGTATCGATGTGTTATATGAAAAAATCTGCACATAATATTCGCTTTGGTTATAACACCAGACACTGTATCAGTGTGTTGTATGAACAAATCTGCACAGAATATTCGCTTTTGTTATAGCGCCATACACTGTATCGATGCGTTGTATGAACATATCTGCACAGAACATTCGCTTTCGTTATAGCACCATACACTGTATCTATGTGTTGTATTAACAAATTTGCACAGAATATTCGCTTTTGTTATAGCACCAGACACTGTATCGATGTGTTGTATAAACGAATCTGCACAGAATATTCGCTTTGTTGTAGCACCAGACACTGTATCGATGTGTTGTACAAATCGGCACTGAATATTCGCTTTTGTTATAGCACCAGACACTGTATCGATGCGTTGTATGAACAAATCTGCACAGAATATTCGCTTTTGTTATAGCACCAGACACTATATCGATGTAATGTATGGACAAATCTGCACAGAATATTCGCATTTGTTATGGCACCAGACACTATCGATGTGCTGTATGAACAAATCTGCAAAGATTAGTTGGGATTTGTCATTAGTGTATATGTCGCTTGTACATAATAAATGTTAACTGTATGATTTGCAATAGTTCAATGCTCTGACTTCGTTTATTTTCGGATAACACCGCTTTTGAATGTTCATACTATTTTTTCATCAACATTAAAATTGTTTTAACAAAATATTACTCGATCGTGTATACTCGCTTTAGAAAGCATTCCTGTTGTTGTTTTTTAAGAGCTATAAAACAGGCCCTCCTATTATGTTACCACTAATTTAATTCGTAGGCCTTTTTATCGCTCTTTTTGTAGAAATCTTATCAGCCAAGGCAGCCTTTATCTGACCTATGCGCTGAATAAAGATTCACTTACATGTGTAACGAAATGAGACCTCACGATTTCACTTGACATCGGCCTCTTATCCACATTCAATCTATCACGAAAAGATGGTCCCACTGATCATTGTAAGTCGACAGAGAGCAGTGAGTTAAATATGTTTATTTGATTTCTTCGTTTTGTTTCTAGCTTTAACTTTATTTTGAATCATGCATGTATCCTTTCCTAATGCAACACATTTACGCGGTGTTTCTTTTACCCTTTCAGAAGAAAAAACGCATGCGAAAATGAGTGAGTAAATTATAATCATTAATGTGTTTTAAAATGTAATTTGTCTTGATGTTTAACCTTAATATCAAGTAAGAATTAGTATGGGTGGTTTGAAGTTACATAATGATATTCTTGAACATTTGTTTCACATGCTATACTTCGCTGTTCGTTAAATACATGAATGCTTAAAATGTTTATTTAAACAATAATTATGGTCGGGCACATGGTCCTTTTGATTTAAAAAAAAAATAAAACAAACTCTGTGGGGTAAATAAAGCTTTATTCTAGTTAAATCATGCACATACACTCACAATTCCATAAGGCGCATGCCATTCGTGTTAATACAAAAACAGGGTTAGCATTAGGTAAGGCCGACTTTTCATACCAGATAGATTATTAAATAAAAATAAAAAGAGGTAAGGGAGGTAGAAAGCAATTCCGAGCAAGAAAAGCGCTCGACTAATCAAGAAGCCCGCACCATGTAACCCACCGGTCATGACCTTGTCACGTGAGGTTTGGCGCTCTGCATAGTTTTATGTTAAAAAGATATTAAGTTATTTAATACCAATTTAACAAAAGAAACAGCGGGAGCTTCATTCTACAAAACTCAAAAAATCCTTCTTATTAAGCGAGCAATATTTAGTCAAATCATTACCATTAAGACAAAATTCAATACTGTGCATGACAAAAATGCAAATACGATGTTTCATAATTTTACCAGGCATACATGTATGTAATAAACCATTGTGCATATGAAAGTTCTTAAGGTCGTAACTCTAAAGTATGTGGGAGTATAAAACTAAAATTTTAACTGTGCTGAGAATTGTCATACAAAAATATACATATGTTAGATAGGATTTATTCAAGTGTGTAAACGAAACTGATATATTATTAAAAACATGTGGATTTCAAATATCCATACAGTATAAAAGAACCAGCTGAAATGTCATTCTTGTGACAGAAAGATGCCCGAATGGCCGAAAAGAATTCCAATTTTGCCAGGGTCATTGTCAGTTCACTTAGATAATATTTCACATGATAAATACAAACGTCTCCGCGTAGAGGCTTGCAAGTACCTTATTTGTGATAGACGAAAGCGGTGCTAGCATAGTGGGCACATGTATTCAATTCCAAACTGTGTCTAGCTGGCCTGCGCATAAACGACTGTCTGTCATGCGTGTAAGTGGCACTTCGGAGATGCGCTTTCGTATTGATTAACTTTGTAATATGTAATGCGAGTTCGGTGCCAATATTTCTTTATTTATTACAACGATAAACCAGCCTTTTGAAAAACGTACGATTACAATTAATACACTGTTAAAGCAATTTAAACTTCCAAATTACACTTTGAGAATGGCGCTATATAATCGTTTTACAATTAAGTGTTTGCTTTAAATCCTAAAGTATTTCAGATGTGTTTTCGTCTATAAAGGTATCACTTTCGGAACCTACCGTAATTCCCATGTATAATAATCTTTGGAACGGCCCTCCGAATTTGTTATAATTTATTTGGCATCTTTATTCCTGGAACAAACGTCTGAATTCATGTAAAACATTTTTGTTTGGTCGCACGGTTTAGCGATTATAATAATTCGTCTAAATAACAAATACTCTTTTTGAAACCCTTTCTTGCCATAACTTGCACTCGCGGTTTGTGGTATACGATTCAATAACTTTGACATAGATGCATCAAACGGAAGACGTTTATTGATCATAAATATTATATGAGAGTCACCAGAAAATGTCAATATACGCTAGGTTACTTTGATATTGTATTAATACAATTTCACACTTATATAAGCATCGGCCACGTGGACCTTTATAATGAAATAACTTGGTGTCATGTGACTCATGGCATCTTAACGTGTATTAACTTAAGGGTTCCGTCCTTACGTAATCGATTAGCGCTTAACCCCTTGGTCTGCTACAGTTTTACCAGTCTGACCTAAGATGACCCTTTTTTCATGTATCGCACCTAGATCTGAAATAATACTTGGTGTCTCATCGAAATCTTCACAATGCCCATTTTAATCACTGGTAAAATTTGGGATTCACAACGCGCGCGGCCATCAGCATTGATTACCGATAGTCTGACCTTAGATGACCCTTTCTAATGTATCGCGCCTAGAGCTGACATAATACGTGGTTTTTCATCGAAAACTTCACAATTTCCATTCTAATCTCTGGTTACATTTGGGATTCACAACGCGCACGGACATCCGCATTTATTACCGATAGGTATTTATTAATTTCAACACTTTCCAATATTGTTTCGGGTACACGATTTTAAGACCAAGCTTTATTCCATTGAGAGTGAACTTGCGATCACAAGCATCCAAAGGTAAATCATGCCTCAATGCTTAAAAGTTCAGGCTCATAGATCTGGTAAATTTTAACTGGTCCATCTTGGCGGGTATCCAGGCTTCTTTGTTACGGTACCGATACTTAGTTTCAAAGGGGCACTAAAGTTTTTTTCCATGATGATACGACACTTTACTCATGGTTGCATCGATGCTAAAATTCTTTTTTGTCGCGTGACGTTACGTTTTGATTAGAATTTGAAGTTCCGTATGTGTGGAAAGAATACCAAACGAAACCCATGCTCAATATTGAGTTCGTTATTCCTTGTGAAGTCAAAGATTTTTGTAATGTAAGCTAGGTAGAACTCGACATCGGTGCGTTTGATTATGCCGGTGCTGAGGAGCTTGTAAAGGATTCGCATGCTGGCAGACCCCCCCCCCCCCCGCCATTCTTCTACGTAGATTAAGGGCAAAGGGTGGTCCTCAGACGTTTTGAAAGCAATATTGTTTGTTCTCCCGGTCGCCACTTCCGCTAAGCACGTATACTTGTCTTTTACTTTTTGCGGCCGAATTAAGTCTTTTCGACTAGAAAAATGGGTTACATGTGTCGCAAACATGTGTACTGCTTTTATAATTAGTATTTGTCTAGGATCCATGACAGACATGTCACCGTGTGCTGGTATGTATATGTCGCCCGAGGCACTTACAAGATCGTGAAATGACTTACCTGCCTCTCGAACTATGTGATCATTGATCCTTGATGTCAGATGTGGTATAGTCATGCTTTGCTGGTTCATCTGCCATTGTTACTTTCATAGCTCCAAGTCTTTGAGATCGGTCTCTGTTACAAGTCTGATCTTTTTTTTACGCCATAATCTCTCATTGCCGTGGTATATGATAAACGTGCTAAAAATGAGTAGCTATGTACACGACATAACTTAATTAATCACTTCCTCAATTACATTGTCCATTATATGTTTCTGTTTCCTTACTTTCGATTGTTAACATGGTTGTTATATTGGCGGGTATTTCAATTTTCATCACAAGCAAAATATTTTAAGCAATTCCTAACAGCAATGCCGCGCGACTATTCAAGAAGCCCGCCTTGTTACCGACAGGTCATTACCTCGTAACGTGATGTTTTGTGTGCTATTTGTTTGTATGTTTAAACAATTTTAAGTATTTAATAGCAACAAATACGTCGTACACAGAGAAATATAGGATAATTCGGGGTTTGATAAATTTAACGTTATTAGTCTATTTCTACGTATATTAAGAAATCATTTAAGCTCTGACATTGTCATTATGTATTGCATTTGTTAAGGATATGACCAACGCGTTCAATTAAATATGATATAAATAATTATTCGTGTTTGGTTTGATAAATGTATGATTTTAGATACATGTACGAGACTTGTTATTGGCGTCGCTTTCTTCTTGATTGGTGGTAAGTTATGTTGTTTTTTTTGTTTAAAAAAAATTTGATTGCGTTTTTGAGCTTGTCAATTTTGCGTTAAATATCCATGCTTTCACTGCTCGTAAATATCAAATATATTATGCAAACAAATGCAGTCAAATGACTTTTGTACGATCGATCGTATTGTACCATTTTTCTCAGATTCAACTTATTGTCATAAAGATCTAATTGTTCTGGTTGACGAACGTTATATGTCGGTAATTAATGAATTAATGTTCATGGTTTATATTATATTTAATTAAAGGACCATGCTAATAATATTACATGTGGTTGTTTTTTACTTTGTTGAAAACCACTTCCTTCCAATTGGTTGTATAAGGCTTATTGATGATCATACGAAAGTCGATTTCCAAATACATGAAAGTAATGCCATACACGATGGCGATTTCTAAATATCATGAAAATATTTTCAATATAGTGTTTGGCCAGGAAATCCCGGACGCGGATAAACTGAGGTGTCGATTATGCAACAATGCATTGGAGCTTAGAGAGTGCACGAAGCTGGCGGTATGCGACAACAGGACCGAGGTATTATAACGTGATTTGTCATTATTGATCAAATCGTAAAATAATCGCATTTATTGAATTGGTCATATGCACAAAACTATAATGCGTTTCTTTCTAAAAGAATGCAATACAACATATGCGCATAGTCATACCTCTTGTAGGAAGGTCATGGTGTGAGTTAATATAACTAGGAACTCATCAGAATTGTGGGCATTCTATTGCATAGAAATAAATTAACTTCACACGGTGTAGGAATTGCACGTAAAACAATGATCAGGTAAACTTTTTGTAAGAGCACAAATGTGAAGCAGTGATAGCCGATCTTGGCTTTTTATTTTCTTAATAAAGTTTGCAGATATATGACTTGCAAAAGGTTATTTCAAATCAATTGTTGACCCCAAACTACGTAAAAAATTTAAGGTCAAGTAAGGCTTTGTTTACAAAGTAACATACATCAACACATGAATTTCATAAAACACTGCACAGCAATCTCTATTCGATAAAACACACTGATTTGCTTTAGTCTTTTCGACTGAAAATTCATAAAAATGGATTCGACGAAAAGTGAGTTTTAAGTATCGAAAAATGTATGCCGTAATCAACTTAAAATAAATTACTAATCGAAAAGTTATTTGCTATCGTCAAAAACATAGGTTTAATAGGTTTGGTGACCTTTGTTTACAGTTAAATTGTGATTTTGTTTTCCAATTTAATAACAATATGCAGTGAAATTCAGACATCCTTTAAGTCGGTTGAACATTCTATCGTTAGGAAAGTTTAGTTACATTAAAATTAATTCAATTTAATTGAATTTAGCAAAACAGGATCTCAGACTAAATATTTATCTCAGTAAATTTTGCAAAAATAATGAAAATCTCAACATGTATATCATCAAACAAAGTTTAGGGTTGGCACAACAAAAAAGGGTAGATTTTGTTTGAAAAATAAACAAATTTTTTCATCTCTTTACTTGATTATGGCATATTTGACCAACTATTATTCTTGCTGTATCTTATGAAGCGTTCAATTGTCAGCCTTAGCAATTGTCATTGTTGTAATTGACGTGCGTGTAAATGCATAGCGCAAATTATGTATTAAGTAATAAACTGGTAGTAATAATATTATAGTATTACTATAGACATATCACAAGAGGTTGGTACATGTATGGAACGCTTACCCCAATAATCCGGTGTGTTTTGACACCGACATCTCGGCAATTATGCCTTAAATGCAAATACGTTACACTTTTTTTCAAGACGGCGTCTACAGTCGCTATTGAATATTGACGAAATAACTATCAAGAGCACTAAGACCGAAACAAACACGAAGTCTCATTGTTACAAAAATCAGAGAAGTAGATAACAGAGATAGGCAGCTCGAGCGATATCGGCAAACTCTCGCACCTCGCGTGGTTTCGGCGAGATAATTCTAAGCGCGCACCTGTTTGTCGGTTGCCACGGTAGTTAACACGCTTATCAACATTTCTGAAACACGATTCCGCGTTCCAGGTTTTGTGATTGGAAACAAATTAACTTTTACGTATTATCAAAATGAGAATGTATGCGGTATTATCATACAATTGTAAAGTGTCAATAAAAATAAATCATATGCCAAATTGTATAATTTGGCGATTATATCAGGCTCCAGTTTGAAAAAAAACAATGATTACCGGTATTTAAGGATGCGTTTGAAATACGATAAAATATTCAAATAAAGGAGCGATCAGAATCTTACAACAAACAACTAATAATGTTTGTTTTAATTAGATGTTTGTTTTTCATTTTAATTTGATTTTTCCGAATGCCAGTTACCTGGGATATAATTTAAACTAAGCTGTGAACAAATTTGAGCATTTATTCTTGGTCTGATCTAATTGAATGTTTGTGTTCTTTGTTCTCTTTAATAACCGCTAGATTCAATGCACGATTTTACCAATTAGAACATTACCAGCTAGAGTATGTATATAGAAATCGTCAGACCAGTACACTGTGCCATTATCCGATATTTAGCATCTCGATACAGTAATGTAGTCGCTTTTTTGTGTATCTTCATCATGTCTTAGACGGATTTTGTGTCATGTGATGACGAGGATTTAAATCTGGATTTACTTCTAGGTATAGCGATTATGATGAACACTGTGATAGTGAATTTGTGCAGGCCATCTGTCAGTTGTGTATGAGACTCCAGAATGTTAAAAGGTAATGAAAGGCATATTTAGATATCGAGGGGATGTTGTATAGAAGCATAAACTAAACTTTAAAGGTACGCCCTCTTATGTGCATACTGCTATATTATCTGATATATGGCCCGACTCGAGCCAATGAAACCATGTGTGATCATACGGTCTCGTAATAACCTTCATAGTAACAATTTTAGTCCATTCAATACAATAATACTTGAACATAGTTTTTACAGTTGAATGGCATTTCTATATAACTTCATAATTCATTAACAAATACCAATACACCTGGCAAAACATATTCAGCAATGATTGAGTAAGTTCTTGGACTCATAGCCGGTTAATTTACTTTTGAATTTTCGAAGATACCATATCTTCTTCATCAGCTGATCACTGGTTAACTGACGTCACAGTCACATGACCGGTGAAGGGTGACGTGATACGAGGAGACTGTCATACACCTGGGATAGCTTGAGTCGCTTGTCCTTGTTAAGTTGGAGATCAAACAGCGGCGGCCATCACTTTTAAATTTAATAAGCAGTCGTCGATCATTAAATGCCCCCGATTTATATTAAGATTCAGTTATTTACGTTTCCATCCTCCAGTCCGCCTTCTTCTTGTCGTTGAAATGTTATTGTTAAATGGGTTCCAAGTGATAGCAGATGTGTTATGAATTTAGATGTTGTTGGCCGAAAGTTCCTATGTTAAAAGCTAGCGTTCCCGCTGTGTCGTCATTTGAATACTCTCCCGCGCTGTGATACTTGGACCGGTACTCGGGTTGCTCGCAGCCAATCAGAACGCTTCCTTTAAATGACGTAAGGGGCGAACCTCTTCGTTTCGGAAAATTCCGAAAAGAATTTATCCGCCCGAAAGCAATAAACCCTTTTCGGATATACTTAAAGTACTTAAAGCACTCAGTCCCTAATATATACAGCTCACTTTTTCGACAATAACAATAGTGCAGTGTAACCACAACAGTAAGGTTCAATATTTGAGCATATGTACATCATTCTATACATAGATGGTGACGTCACTACGTTCTTGTTAGTCAGACCGGTGTTACACTATGTATTGTAGTGAAATAAGGTCACTTCCAACAGCCTTGCTGTTGGGCTAGCTCTTTAGCGACTTGGTTAAATTGTCTGACTACCACTCTGGAGGTCGTGGGTTCAATCCCCGGCCTGAGCTCAGTATTTTCACATTAATGGCGACGAGACAAAAAAGAACTGTGAATGCGGGAATGGGTCTGAGCTGTTTAATGGTTTCTGGGAGGGCCATGCGGATGCAAGACATGCTGTAGCGGGCGTGTCTGGGCCTTGAAACATTAAAAGGGGGAGGAGTGTAGCGAAATAAGGTCACTTCCAACAGCCTTGCTGTTGGGCTAGCTCTTTAGCGACGTGGTTAAAGTGTCTGACTACCACTCTGGAGGTCGTGGGTTCAATCCCGGCCTGAGCTCAGTATTTTCACATTAGTATGTACATAAATAACAACTTTGAATATTTTCAAGCTACAATGGGCGCCGAAAGCAAAACTTATTCGAAATCATGGAGGACTTACACATTACAAATGCGATTCCTAATGGCAATAAGTAAGTTTTCCATCCTTATTGACTATCTGAGTCGTATTAAAATAACAACGGTAATGCCTACCACAGGTGGAAGTTACGTACCCTGGATAGTATTTTTTAAGGAGCCTAATATATTCAAATCAATACATAGAATCATGTTTGATGAGAAAAAATTGACAAAAAGCCATGAACAAAAAATCCCCACCCTCTGATATTGGTTGATTTCAATATCGGAGGGTGTTTTTTTCATGGCTCTTTGTCATTTTTTTCTCATTAAACATGATTTTATATATTTATTTGAATATATTGGGCTCCTAAAAAAAATTAATTAATTAAAACAAAATACTATCCTGGGAACGTTACTTCCACCTGTGGTGCCTACTAGTGGATCCAGTGTGGCTCGAATGTAATAAAGGTGATTTCAAACTTGTATACTTTGATTGCTTCATGTAACATATTTATGAAATTGAGGGATACCATAAAACTCAATCAGCACTTTAAAATAATATTATTTATTTTATGCTTTCCGGTGGTTAATAGAAAAATATCAGTGAAATAAAACTGGTATTTCACTGTTTCAAACAGTGAAAAATAATAGTGAAAAATAACGATATTTTTCACGGTTTTACTGTGAAATGACGTCATTTTTTCGACGAAATGACGTCATAAATCCAGCGATATATTACCCAGTTAAACTCTTTTACAATTAAATAAACAGTGAAAAAAAAAACATAAAATAAAAAGAAAATTTGTTGGAATCTATGGAATATCGATTTTAATTCACTCGTGATCATAATCAATTCATATTTTCACACGTGGCTCCGCCACGCGTGAAAATATTATTGTATATGGTCACTCGTGAAATAAAATCAATATTCCATCGAATCCAACAAATATCCTCTAATAATGATATAGTCCATTGTACCGGTATATGTTTTCTGTTTTTGTCGCTACAACAACGAGGTGTTTGATGGAAAAAAAAATTTAATCATGCACCTACAAAATTGGGTAAATAAAATCTGGCGTAATTTTCTTATGCAAAGGAATATCAATATGACATGTGCGGTTAAATAAAGTACAAACAGCAATTTATAAAAATATCAGTTATTATTTGATGCAATGCAACCCTTTATAGCTTTGGTCACTCAAAATATGCAAGGTTTTTGCGTAAAATCAAAATGGCTGATTGCAAATATCTGAACAACTGGAAAAACTTGCATGATTTTATTATTTGAAGATCTAGCACAATTAACATATGAGCAGCTATTAAACTCAATTTTCACTTTAAAATAACACCATTTATGATACAGTATTCATAACATAGTATATAATTTCAGTTTTAGTCGCTACAACTATGACCAATTTGGATGGAAACTTTTTTTTGGGCTTTAAACATGTACCCGCAAAATGGGGTGTATAAAATCTGGTGTAATTTTTTTTACCAAAGGAATATCACTATGAAACTGTAAAAATACATAAAGTGCAATAAGCAATGTATACAAATATAAGTTATGATATGATGCAATGCACCCTTCTTAGCTTTGGTCACTCAAAATATGCAAGGATATTGCGGAAAATCCAAATTGCTGAAAGAAAATATCTTAAAAACTGGATATATTGAACCATTTATGATATGATTCATAGTATATTTTTTCAATTTTAGTCTCTGAAACTATGAAAGTTTTGAGGGAAACACATTTTGGCTTAAAGAATGCACCCACAAAATGGCGTAAATAAAATCTGGTGTAATTTTCTTATGTAAAAGATATAACTATTAAACTAAGGACAAAAATACAATAACATCAGCACTGTACAAAAATATTAGTTATGATATGATGAAATGCACCCTTTTGTAGTTTATATCACCCGAAATATGCACGTCTTGATGGAAAACCAAAATGGCTGAAAGCAAGTATGTGACAACTGGGGTAAATTAAAACTTGCAAAATGTCATTTAAAGGTATATCACAATCAAATATGGGAAGCCATAAAACTCAATCTGCACTTGAGCGTGATACCACATATGATGTGATCCATAGTTGATATTCGAAGTTGTAGTCGCTTTACTTATTAAGAGTTTAGATGGAAAATCTAATTCGCTTTGGCATGCATCTGCAAAATGGGGTAAATACAATCTAGTAAAATTACATGATTTAAAAGAATATCAATATGAAATTGTGGGTAGCCATTAAACTGAATCAGCACGTTAAAAAATGTCAAATTCAATAATATGCAGAGCATATTTTTATTCGTTTTAGTTGTCACAAGTTTACTGACATTGAAGCCAAACGTGTCGCTTCAGAAATTAGCGTAAAAATGCAGTAATGTGTGTTACGATTCTTACCGTAACCTCCCATTATGTTGCTTGGTTACTGAACTGGTCTGGTGATAACACTACACAGCAATTGACAAATCATATAGACAAATTCAACATGGTACTCGCTCTTACGTTTGTTGATTTTACACGCTTTTTCTTCAGGCCTTGCAAATCCCGTGACGCGCGAGATATGATAAAGTCGGGATATATCGGAAGAAGGAGCTGCCAATGTCTTATCTACATCTCTGAAAAACGTTAAATGTTTTCATCGTTCTACCCTTCCTTTATAAAAAGTTGAAGAATTTATTTTGAGATGTAAATCTAGCTGCCCAGTTTAATCTCGAAGATGTGCTCGATCCATGTCATGTTGCTAAGACAACATGCTTACGTAGGAACTTCGATTAAGAATAAATGTTAATATTGATCAGATCTCCTGGAAACATATGATACAGGTTTTTACATTCTTATTTTATCCAACATTAAACTTACTATGCAGTACTTAGACATGTGTCAGCATTGCCCAGTTAAGACATTAATCAACAAAACGACATGTTTTCTAACGTTTAAAGTTTGACCTTATATAAATTCATGATCATGTTGAAAGTAACGTCGTAAATGATTGTGTTTAATGTAAAAACATAATTACTTTATATTTAATGTTTTTTTTTGTAACAACAATTCACATTTTCGTCACACAATACTGTATTGCGTTATTCTCATGTAACTAGTTTAATAGAAATATTCATGGGTCACAAATAGTTATACTAGAACAAAGGGTCAATTACTTTGCGACTCATTTTTTAAAACTAAAATATACAGTATAGTATAAAAGTATAATAAAATACGGGGTGCGATCTTAAAAACATTGCTCTGTATATGAAAACAAACGTGTTTAAGACATTAGTGATCAGAGTCTTCTTAAGTAGATTCTCGTATTAAAGACAGTGATTGACAATTATTCAGAGGTTATTGGCAACCTTGTTGATTATCACCCCAACACGTCAATAATGGCCGGTGGGCCGAAAACCTGGAGGATATATTTGACTCATAATGGCAATGATAATCAAACACCAGGTTGCCAATAACCTCTGAATAATAGCCCATCACTGTCCTTAGTACGAGAGTCTACTTAAGAATATTGACAACATATTTAATTAATGATGTTAAAAATCAAACTTTATAAGACGAACCACGATGTCGTTAAATTGACACTTTTAATTGACAGATGTTGTGTTCCGTTCACAGGAATGCTACATGGACCAGGTTGTGACGGAAACGTTCAATACTGTGTACCGAGGAGGTTGCCGAAGAAGAGAAATAAGTACGTTGCTTGAACTGCTGCCACGCGATTATGTGCTGGGTTGTTTAATTATTTTCTTAATATAAAACATTATTTACAGAAATTAGGTAAGTTTCTGAAAACATTAACATGCCTTTTTGCAGAGTGTATATTTCGATGCTTGGTTAGAATCGATGTTTATGTATTAGCATACATATGTGAAACTCGTTAATTTTCTCTCTCTTTATATCCACGATCTTAATTGTGATGCCGTGACAAACAATAATTTAGATATTATAAATAAGCAAGGACTTACTCTTGCAGTAATGCGATTTATTAACATATATTTTGTTTGTGAAATTAAGGCATGAGGGACTACAGGGCCGTCTGCTTAAAGCCGTGAAGTCTTTATACAGTGATGTGAAATGTTGTGTGAGAGTAAATTGGTTAGATTCAGAGTGGTTCGACGTCAAATGCGGCTTGAAGCAGGGCAGTCCTTTGTTCCCTGTGCTATTCAATATCTACATAAATGATTTGATATCCTTTTTGAGTAACTTATGAGTAGGTATTGACATAGATAATCAACAAGTATGTATTCTCCTTTTTGCTGATGATGTAGTTCTGCTCGCAAAAAATGCTGATGACCTCCAACTGTTATTAGATTCTTTTTCTGCCTGGTGTTCATGAAATTAAATGCAAGTTAACTGTGATAAATCAAAGATTGTTCATTTTAGACCAAAAAGTGTTTAAAAAACTGAACATGTGTTTAAAATTGCTGGAATGAACTTAAAAATACGTTGGTGTTATCTTAAATGAGTACTTAGACTACCATGAAATAGCAAAAAAGTGAAGCTAAGTCTGCATCTAGAGCACTGGGTTTAGTAATTTCTAAATGTAAAGCTTTTGGAGGCTTGGGGTTTTCAACCTTTACAAAACTGTTTTAGTCCATGATATGGCCCATAATTAATTATAATGCGTCAATATGGGGAGATAAATCCTATTCATGCAATAACGTTGTTCAGAATAGAGCCATGCGGTACTATCTTGGTGTTGGTAAATACACGCCAAATGCGGCTGTTTTGGGTGAAATGGGCTGGACACCACCAATAGTTAAACAATTAGGATCTGTTTGTAGAAAGCATTTAAGAAATGTGAAGATGGATGAATCTAGACTTTACAAGAAAATGTATAATTGGACAAAATCAATATCTGTTCGAAATGGGTACACAAGATTAAAGGTGTGTTTAAGTTATCTTAATATGTCTTATATTGTAGATATACCATTAGATATTAGTTAACATGTTATAATTGATATAGAGTGATATAAGTTATTAGCAAAGGAAACTGTTAAATGGAGAAATTTTGTTAATAGAGAATCTGGACAAAAGGGCATAGGACGTAATAAATTAAGGACTTATAAACTATTTAAAGTAAATTTTGGTACTGAAACATATTTTAGCGGTAAAATACCATTCAATTATAGAAGTGATTTAACTAAGTTTAGGTGTGGTGTGGCGCCGCTTAGTTTAAAGACCGGTCAGTATGAATATATAGAGCTATGTAATAGGACTTGTTTCTATTGTACAGATAAGATTGAGGATGAAATACATGTACTCTTTCACTGTCCGTTGTATGTTGATGCAAGGAAAATGCTAATGGATAATATAAGTGTAAATCCTGATAATCATGCCATGTCAGATTGTGAAAAATTGAAATATATTGACTACAAAGAATGTTATGTATTCAGCCCAAACCTGCTATTCTATTCTTCATGAAAGGAAAAAATACATCTACTCAAAATAGGTTAAAAACTTTTATGAAACCTTCTTTGGAGTATTTTTCCTTTTTGACGATGCTGCGAAGCATCGTCTAAGTTATCATATCATGAAAAAATTCTTCACAATGGAAACCTATGTAAAAGACCGAGCCAGTCCGATTGAGATAGCTCGATTTTTCTTATCGGCATACCTCGCTGATTATCATTGATAAAGGTATAAGAAGCTCAGCTATAAATAGGACAGCATATTCTGGGAAAAGATTAAATAATAATTTGAAAACGTTAATTTTAAATCAGTTATATTCAATCCATTATATGTTTATAGATCAATGAAACAACTATGCATTTTCTGTTTTGTATTGACATTTGTCGTGATTCAGTAAATAAATTGCGAATTAAAACGTGTATACAGTGGAACGCCTCAAAACCGGACATCCCCGGGACCAAGAGGAAATTCCGGTTTAGAGAGGATTCCGGTTAAGAGGGGAAATTGTCTATTTTACTTTCAGAAGCTCAATAACATAGCTGATATGGAAAAAAACACTTTTAGCAAAATTTAATAGTTTATTTACATATAACATTTATTGATACTGCATCACATAAGAACAACACATGTCACTTAATCTATTGATTCGAAAGCAATATCATTCACAACATAAAACAAACAGTGCAACCTGAAAAACAAACAATTTTACACATGTATGCATTTTTTAGGTGAATTTAGTTCCTTTTTACACTGAAAAACATCTTCCAACGACACAGCCGCCCATGAGACGCTTTTAAAGTCACTAATTCCTAATTCCTTAGCAAAGCACCGTGCCTTTTCCTGTTTGATCGGACCAGAGATCGGCAATGACTTAGCCCTTACATTACAGAACCTGTCCCAAACAAGTTCGTTGATGTTTCTAAATGTCATTTCATTGTTAAACCGACGTTTGTTTGGTGAAGAGTTTTCCCAATGAGATATGTACGCAGACTATTTTCGCACGATATCCCCGACCGTCGACTTTCCTACCCTATATTTCTCTGACAGAATCCATAGTGTAGGTTAAGGGAACATCTCTGATTCTTTTATCAATTTGATTTGGTCTTCTAGAGACAATTCCACGGGCCTTCGCTTAGAAGGAGGTTTGGACATTTTTAGTCTTAGTTATCTTAATTACCAATTTGAAAATCTAAATGAATATATAAATGCAACTGCTTCAAGAACTCTGCAAATCACCATTTTATATGACATTAAATTAGAATTTGTAATAAACTACACACAATAAAATAGCATTAAGATTATTAAAATTTAACACAGCTTCCTACATCAACAACAAAACACACTAAAGAACTCTATGTTTGTTATTAGTAATTATAATCAGTATTATCACCTCTATTGATCGATATATACATCACAGGGCAAGTATCTTTAAATTGGTTTGCGATTTTTACATTTTACAAATTTTCGACCACCTTTATTAATTTCACGCGTCTTTAATCCGCTATTCACAACTTTTCGATACTAGGTCTAAGGTGCGATAAACTGGCCCTGAATGGTTTAGAGGGGTGCAATTACGAATGGAATGACCCAATTTTGATCCAAAGAATGACCGGTATTCGGAATTGAGGGGATTCCGGTCTCGAGGAGATATTTTACGCATGGTTTTATAGGGAAAAAAATTGGACCGGACAATTTTTCCGGTTTAGAGAGGATTCCGGTATAAAGGGGATCCGGTTTAGAGGGTTTCCACTGTAATTAAATTTCAATGCTATCATGAGTGTAAAGAAAATGAATTATTTTGAACCTGTCATTTGTAAACGTTGTAGCGACTATGGTATATAAACAGCATAACAGCCGTATCATATCTGTGATACTCACTCTTCTGCGTGCTTTCTCATTTTGCATGTTTTATAAACTTTTCAAACATAAATTACAGAGCCACATCAGTGCACAAACTATGTTTGACAATTCATTCGTTCGTTGGAAATTGTTTGCTGTTTTAAACACATATTAGGTCATATCACGGAGATTTAGTTAACCTTACCGTGTGTTCATGGGCGAACTCACGTATTCAAGTGCTCTTACGACTATGTGCTCATACCCACTTTCGATCGGGAATCATCATGCAATTATTGCCGTACTTAAGGAACAAACATGCCTAAGCTTATTAAATTAGAGAAAAAGAACAATAATCAAAAGAGAAAAAGTATATGTTCATGCACATGGATTGTGAAATCACGTCCGTACACATAGCATCATTAACTTAGAAAAGGAAACAACGAAATATAAAGTTTGGTATAATATACATGTGAAATTAAAGAGAATGGTATAATAAAAGAGCATGTCAAGTTTTGAATGTATATGCTGAAACGTAATGTTATAACCCACAAACGTTTTACTGTAACAGACAAGTGGTACAGAAAATACACGTCGAACACCTTTTTAAAGATATTTCTTGTTATATTTGATCGAGAATGTAACCCGCCTCCCAGTTTCGCTGCAAGGATCAAGTTCCCCACGTTTACTACTTCCCCGTACCCCCATTTTTTTTCGTACCCTACATTTTTCGTACCCAATTGTTTTCGTACCCAATTTTTTTTCGCACCCAAATTTTTGCTCGTAACCAATTTTTTTTTCGTACCCAATTTTTTTTCCTACCCAATTTTTTTCGTAACCAAATCTTTTTACGTACTAATTTTTTTTTGGTCGTAATTGTTGTACCCAAAATTTTCGCTACCCATTTTTCCTACCAAAAATTTGTGTACCCACATACACAATTGGGGTGATGTAGAAAAACTTAAATAGATGCTTTTATATCAATCCTGTTCAAAGCATCGTCACACCAGTACTGTCAGTACTTTGATCATTATTATATGCAAGTTTGTAACATGCTTGTTAGTGCAAAATAACTCACTTGAATGGTGTGCACCCAGACTGAGGAGACCAAATCCTGTATAAAGTCAAACAGAATTTATGGCAAACCGGGTAGGGTTGCTTATTCCTTTGGAATAAGTATGTTCTGGATGTCTGTTCTGCTAAATATGTCTCTTTGAAATCAGTCTGGCGTCACCGTTCGGGTTTAAATGTATATTGTTTTAAAATGTAATCAATGTCACTATAGTATTAGTCAACAGGGGTCTTTTAGTTTGTATCTAAGTTTAGGTAACCATTGCTTATCAGTTCATTTCCGACCTGGTCAGAGTTGATAATCGATTTCTTAAACCATTTTTATACTATGCGCGTTATTGCCACTTTTGTTAACAGTGTCAGTATTTTAGTTCATTATATCTTATGGCAGTATTTAATTGTGGATGAGCAATAGTAACCCAACTTTAATTTAGATATGTATATAAAGAACCAGTATGTGAAATTAAGAAATATTTTAATCCTCAAAGTCTCTTATAATTCTACATAGAATGGCCATTTTTTATGTTTTTATGAATGTTTTTCATGCTCTGTAATAAGTATGTACATGAAATGGATGAGACTAACCACTTAAATAAAACATTGAATTGAATGTATTGTGTTCAGTTATATGTATACATGCATAATTTGTATTATAATACTTATTATTTTAAAGAAGAACAATTATAAGCAAACAAGTTTGTTTAACACGGCTAATTTCAAATAAATGCTTATAAATTTGAAATATGCAGAATTAATTACATGAATACATGTTGTAG